>NC_060885.1:14538631-14838631 GCF_014805685.1 Silurus meridionalis | reverse complement strand
TCAGTCGGTCTTTCAGAACTCTCTCTGGCTCAGAGCTGGGCCTCAGTGACCAGTTGGCCTTTAAGGACATGAAAGAGGCCAGTATCTCTGCTGCTGCACCATTCAGCCATACAAAACGCAAACAAACAGCCCGCCAGACACAGAGGGCCAGGGAAAGCCGGGCACTGGAGAACACAGCAGCCATGCAGCGCCAGTCTACAGAGAGATATGGGGACAGAAAACCCCGCGTCTATCAGTTTTAGCCATCGCAACATCTACAGCCAGCTTGGCTTGAAAGCTACAGAGTCTGAGATCAGTGAAGCACTGGAAGTGCAGCCACTCAAGTCCTACACAAGCACCACTGCAGCTGAAAACATAGTTGCAGAGGCAGCAAATCTGTGGCTACTGATTGAGCAGAGATCGCTTCATACACACACACATACACACACACACACACACACACACACACTCCAGCTAACCAGAATCCCCTAGTGCACACCATCTCACACATGAGGCTGACCAGCAACTTATCAAAAGCATTAACAAGTTTTTGTTAAAAGGCTATAAAAGTCTGGCAGGGTTAGAGTTCATGCTGTCAGCTCTGGAGAACAGAGTAGCATGGCTTATGGAAGCAGAGTAATGCGTTTAACAGTACACAGTTTTAAAAATGGAATGTTGCAGAAAAAAGAGTGTGATAGGGAGGGTGAGAAAGAAAGAGAGAGAATAACTCCTACTCAGACCTCTGTGTGTGCACTGGAAAGCCAGAGTCATAAAACAGTGAACAAAGAGCAGCTAGCCTGGCACAGAGTGTGTGTGTGTGTGTGTGTGTGTGTGTGTGTGTGTGTGTGTGTGTGTAAAGAGAGAGAGAGAGAGAGAGAGAGAGAGAGAGAGAGAGAGAGAGAGAGAGAGAGAGAGTAAGAGAGAGAGGGAGAAATAGAGATAGAGAAAGACAGATAGGAAGGATAAGTTTGCCAAGATGTCAAAATTGTCTCATGAGCTACAGAGAAATTCAGGCAGAAAGTTAGCCACGGTTTCTATTGATTGCACTTTGCTGGAGAATGCTCAGAGGATCAAGTTCAGACACTCACCACTGCACAAAGATAGGTGCCTTCTCCTCCTCTGACTTAACCCATATCGCCCGAGTGCCACTCAGTAAAAAGAAAGTGCAGTGTCATACAAAGAATCTGAGTTTTTGGCAGATATAATGAAGATATAAAGATCTATTAAAAGAATTGACATGGTATCTGATAGTGTTTCTGTTGTCGGAGAAGCACCAGGATGCTGAACAAACACACACTAACACACATGCACAGTGCATCCTGGGCAGTGAGACTTTCTTCAGGCAAACTGTTCATAAAAACGGCACTTTAGAGAGACCCCATACGGCCCAAAGCAAACATTACAGATCCTCCTGCCTCTGACAGCGTCTGAAACCAGACCTGTTGCAAATGCTTCAGCCATTCCCGCAAACTCATCCCAGCAAAGCTTCAAGAAAGAGAAAGACAAAGAGAGGGTGGAATAGTGATATAGAGTAAAGGAGAGGAAAAATAAACAAAAGGCCACATCTAACTTCTTTCACTCCATCACAACTTTAATGCACTCCAAGAATGAAGAGAAGCTCCATTAGAATTATTCAGTGGTATAATGTGGTATTTAGGACATTAAGCGTGAGAGGTCTGTGTGCCTGTCTTAACAAAAACTGAGCCAAGACCAATTTACCTCTATAACCATACCAGGAACTGACAGTAAATAACATAGCACACAAAGTTTTTATGTGCAAAATTAAATTTGGACTAGCCAAAAAAAAACAATCCAGGCCAATTATACCTCAATAAATGCCCTTGCATTGAGAAGTGAGGGGGCAGGTTTCACAGTGATGCTTAGGCCAAAGAGCGACCACAGGTGGCTGTGTGGAACTGGAGGGCATGTGCATTAATCATTGGTACCAATCTCCTGGTCCCCACACACACAAAAAACACCAAAATATGCCACGGTAAACTTAATCCATACATCACCCTCTGCCAGTGCTGACCCCATTAGCAGGGTCTCCCTCCTGGCATTAGCACAGCATCCCCAGTCCCACAAAGGAGCAGTAGATGATGATTATTGCCTCCCACTGCTCCTCTGCCCTCTGCTGCTCCCACGGACTCAGGGACAGCAATAGGACAAAGTGTTGTGCAAAATAGAGTACCTGGAACAGTAGCTAATCCATCTCCCTTTTTTTTTTAGAATGGTTTACTAGTCTGGGTTCGAAGGTATACCATTAGAAGTCACTGCACCAGAGGTCAGTATGTCGAGGCCAGGCGAGCTTTTCCTGAAGCAGGGTCCAGTGCTTTGACCCCAATCATGTTACATGTAAATAAGCCACGTAGCCAGTTTCACACTGTAATACTTAATATGCACTGTAATGCCAGCTGCCTCCCACAGCTCACACAAACACACATGACCCAGTGACTCCAAAAACCAGGCAGTTTCTCTTAGAGCAGATCAAGATGTCATTCTGCACAAACATTCACTAATAATACACAGCCCATTTCTGAGCTCACACACTTTCACATCCACATGCCCTGCTACAGCTCTTAACAGTCAGTCTGAATACAGAAATGTTAATATGTCGGTCAGCCAGCTCTGGTCACTAGAGAATACTGTGGTTATATTTAACTGGCACCAAAAAAAAATTATCTAATTTATTGAACGTTCTAGACCAAGAGCTTCCTTTTAGACTGCACTCAGGCACCCACACAAATAAATATTATTAGTCACCAGATGCACATTTGGAGAAAAGAGCCAGATTCAGCACTGCAATAAAATAGTTATTAAAAAATACATCAACACACTATTTTTGTGAAAATAAACAGTGTGGTCCGGAAATTGCTCATGAACTAAAACACCAAAACCATGGTTATAGATATTTTAGGTATATGATGTTTCTCAGGAGATTACAGTCACTGAGCATGGTATGTTGCCTGCAGGTGAGTGCGTACATTCATACCGGTTTTGCTGGTTTCCCGTCATTCAGACCAGTACTGCCCTCTGCCCTGTCTCTACCATTCACCTTTGATATAGCAGGTAGTTTGCAGCAGGTGGAGATCAGTGGTGTGTCTCTGATAAGAGGGAGCACATTTATTGCCTTCTGTTCCTTAATGGCGGGAACCTTCTGTCCCCTATATGACTGCCAATCCACTAAGAGCACAACCATAACCACTTGAATGCAGCACACACTAGGCAGACAGAGTGGCTGTCAGGGCCAAAGCGCTGCCTCTCTGGACCCGCAAAGGGCTGAACTGGTTAATCAACAACTGGCAAGCTGAGAGAGCCAGAAAAAGAGGTTAAGCATCCTATGCTAAAGAACCTGGCATGCTCAATCAATAACATAGACCTTTCTCAAACTACAAATTGGCCCTGGGTTCCTTTGAGCACCTTCCATCCTAAATAAAGCAGGAAAGCTGGCTGAAAAAAAAAGACGATTGAGTCATGAAGCTGGTTTCCAGCTGGACCTGTGCAGAGAGTTTGGTGGGGGTAGGGGGTCTTGTGGGGTGATGAATAACTGAGTTCTGGTCAGAACTGGCCTAAGGTTCACTGGCCATCCCTCAGAGGAAGAGGAAAAATCGATGGCATCCGCCGCTGACGGGTGTAAGTGGGTCATACATCAGGGGTCCAGGGGTCCAGCGCTGCTTAGCAAGCATAGACTAGGCAGCCAGGCTGGAGCACAGCCGGCAGTGACAGGCAGCATAGAGGAAATGTCCCAGCTAGGGCACAACACAATATGTGGCACTTTCCACCTCAGCCGCATCTTAAGCGAATCTCTTCTGCAGCTTTGAACCACCACCTGACAGTTTTAAAAGGTTTAAAAAATACTGCTCCTCTGACTCGGGTGAAATGTAATTTTTTATGAAGTAAATAGTTTTTCTCCCCATCTAATAAGTCTCCTTTCTTTAGTATATCCCCATTTTATTAGACTGTTGAGGATCGACAGGTTACTGTTATCAGAACAAGACTTTCTTTTTTCTTTCTTGCCTTTTGTTTTTCTTCTTCAAGGTAAGGCAAGTTGACAGAGCACTGGCTACAAGGCCAGCTAACCGGTCTAAACTGGTTCTGGCATGGGGAGGTGCTGGCAGTGAGAAGTGTAGTGTCGTTTTTTGCCTACAGCCAAAAAGAACTGTTGATGTATCGTCAGCAGGTCTGGTGGCAGAGAGAAAGGGTGATGAAGGGAGAGCAAGATAAAGGGAAAAGAAAGAAAGAAAGAAAGAAAGAAAGAAAGAAAGAAAGAAAGAAAGAAAGAAAGAAAGAAAGAAAGATTGTGAAAAAGTTGTGAAAAAGTTGTGAACAAGAAAGACAGAATAAGTAGAAGCAGATAGTGACAGTGTGCAAGAAAGAGAGAGAGGAGGGTAAGAGAAATTGAAAAGGCTCGATAGAGCAGAGGCTATGACACTGTCTCATCAAATGCCTGGAATTCAGCCAAGTTCATCTGTTAATGGACAACCACCGTAGGGCCCTACCCTTCCCCCACCAACTGACACACTCCCCCACCTCCTCCTTTTCCTCCCTTCCTCTTTACTCCAACTCCCAAACACTTGCTCTCTTTCTCACTCTCCTCTTTTCTATCTGAAGAAAGCTAGACATAGATTATTCCTGCGCCTTTCCCTTTTCTATTCAAGATAAACAAAGTGCTTCAGGTTCAGGGCACACCCTGGGACCCCTGACAAAGCCATCTATCATCCTGTCTGGCTGAGCCAGTCTGACCACACTGAGCCCAAGGAGACTAATGGGGCCGCTGGACAATTTTGCCTTTGTGCGGCTGCCCCTTCTGCTCCAACATCGCCATTCCTTCACCCATTCACACACAGATGTGCTCTACCAGTGCCTCTGAGGTCTAGATGAAGCTCCCGTCTTTCTCAAAGAAGCAGGAGTTCCAAAACCAACTAAATCAAAACAAAATTTATGATAGAATAGTGAAATCAAGAGAAAAAGAGTGAATGAGGGGGTTGTGGTTTTAGTAGGGAAGTTAAAGAACAGTAAGCATCATCCCCAGACGTGTTGAGACACATGCGGTTGCTGGAGCTTCCCAGGGAATGACATGCAGGGGAGAAAACAAAATAAAGGGGGGAAAGATAAAAGAACAAGAGAGTGATAGAGAGTGGGAGAAGAGAAAAAAAACAGCTGTCATTCACAGGGTTTAAAAAGTTAGAGCTGTTTTTTTGTTTGTTTGTTTTATGTTTCTTACTTCCTTTTAGTTTTTTCCACTTTCTAACCAGTAACATCAATATGAGATTTCTCTCATTGTTATTATAAGATGATTTATATTTTTTATTGTTAAATCTTGTTAAATCCGTTTTAACACTAAAGGGCTCTGCTCTCAACAGGAGACACAGCAGTGACTATTGTTACTGGCCACTGTCAACAAGGAGAGACTGACATGGCACCGTGCCTATTGTTCCGGCAGATATCTGATACTGAACAAGGATTAGGGCAGAAAAACATAAAGCACCCCTTGTACTTTAAACAACAACATAAAGCGTCCTCCAGACTGGGAGTGTGTGTTCTGGGAGCTAAAGTAAAGAATGTGAAGAAGAAGAAGTTCAGTGTGTGTGTGTGTGTGTGTGTGTGTGTGTGTGTGTGTGTGTGCACACTGAGCTGAGAGAACAGGCTAGAGGCAGAAGCGTCCTTTGGGGATAGGTTCCTGTTCAGAGCACAAACAGACAACAGCACACACACAGTTCACAACCCCCGCTGTGAAACAAACAGCCCGGTGCCTTTGCCAGGATCTAATCCCATCTCATGAACGCACACATATACAGTACCCACACTTCACTCTGCAGATACAACTATACTGCGTTCCATCCAGGACTCCAAGCAGGCCATGCCACTGACAAAACAAACATGTTTCTCAAGAACTGCTCAGCTACGTCTACCACACAATTCTGTTAAGCCCATCTGCTGCTTCTATCAACAAGCCGAGATCAGCCGCCGAGAGTGATAGAGCTGTACACAAAAGCAAAGAAAGAGACTGAATGACAGGATTAGACAAACCGGAGAACACTAATGAGAGGTAAACAGACTGAGCAAGGAGAAGAGGTAGAATTTAGAAAGAAACAGCAAAGAGGGGGAATGGAGAGAGGAGAGTAAGAAAGAGAGAGCACGAGAGACAGAGTGAGGTGTGTGTGTGTGTGTGTGTGTGTGTGTGTGTGTGTGTGTGAGAGAGAGAGAGAGAGAGAGAGAGTGTGTGTGTGTGTGTGTGTGTGTGTGTGTGTGTGTGTGTGCATGTGTGAGAGAGAGAGAGAGAGAGAGAGAGAGAGAGAGAGAGAGAGAGAGAGAGAGAGAGAGAGAAAATGACTGCTTGTAGTCATTTAATCACTGAGCAGAGTGGACTAATCAGCCTCTAATACAGAGATCAGGCACATCCTGGATGGAGCGCTCATCCTCTCTCTCCGTGAGTCAACTAAACCTCCGGCGTCATTTCACTGTTTCTTTACCCATTTTGGAACGATAAATTATCCATTAGATTTCATCATATCTTACTAAAGCAATTACATCAAGAAAATGATAGCGCGTGTGGAATCAATTATGCATGCCCTTGGCCGGAGACCAGAGGCTGGGAAGTCAGAGAAGGCAGTTACACACACACACACACACACACACAGGCCATACTTACATACACATGTATCCAGACACACACACACACACACACACACACACACACACACACACACACACACACACACACACACAACAAAGCCACACACAAACACACCGGCAAAAAAACACACACCCACAAATAAAGATGACTCGAGATCCTGGATCTCACAGATGTGCCCCATCAGTTCATCTTACTACCTAAAAAGTTCATGCACTTAATAATTTATTTGTGTTCTGGATACGGTTTCCCAGCTGAATATTAACAACTTTGAAGCGTGCTCGAGCCAGGGTAGGGCTAAAAGAGTCCTGAGGAAACAGTGCCTGCTGGGTCCCCCTAGCCCTGGCACTCTTCCCTCCTCCTCCTCCTCCTGCCTCTCCTCCTCCTCCTTCTACCTCTCTCTCTCCTTAACTTCTTCATTTTCTCCCTTTTGCTCTTCCTCACTCCCTCTCTCAAACGTTTCCATTAGTGAAAGCTCTGCTTTAACATACACAACTTATTCTCCCCCCAGATTACAAATTCCATTTAATGACAATTGAGATTTCAGCATTTCCTTGTAGTATTCACACAATGCTGGTATGGAATAAAGAGCAAGAGACAAATAAAACATACAACAAGAAAGCAAAGAAATGTAATAAATATTCCTGTTGAGTTTTTGTTTCGTTTGGATTTTTAAAATTTGTTTGTTTATTTGTTGCTCGCTCATGTGGTTTTTCCTGAGCTCGTTATAGGATACTTTATTTTACTCATCTTACTGACAGATTTCATTTTTTTCCAGTTACATATTTATATATATAGATAAAGGGACTTGACATGGGTCTCAATAGTTCCAATGATGAGAGAGAGTGCGTGAGTGTGTGTGAGTGTGTGTGTGTGTGTGTGTGTGTGTGTGTGTGTGTCTGTGTGAAGACTAGTCAACATCTGCTTCCACACAGGGGAGGTGGGGTACATAAAGATCTGGCTGTCTGCTGAGCTTTATACGCATACACAACCCCCAGCCACAGACAGAACTGTGTGAATGTAGAGTGAATGTGTGTGTGTGTGTGTGTGTGTGTGTGTGTGTGGTGGGAAAGAAGACCCCGCTTGAGTGTGTGTGTGTGTGTGTGTGTGTGTGTGTGTGTGTGTGTGTGTGCTGTGCTGAGGCTGATCAGTAGTGATTAACTGTAGCGCCATATGCAAAGTGCTTTAATGAAGGGGTGCCGAGTCATCATGTAAATTAAATATGTCAAATCTCCTGGTGAACTTTCAATCTTAACATGCAAAACGTTTCCTTATTTTACATCTTGCACTTTTTTCCCCATGTATAAAAAAACCCCCAGAAGTCATATACACAATTTTTACCTTTTCAATTTTTTTTTTAATGATTAAACATTCACTGTGTTAAGCAGCACACACATACACACACGCACACACACGCACAGGCACGCTCTCTCTGCAGAAGGTCTGACAGGCCGTGCTGATGTGTTCGGAATGCACATGGTAATAGGCCAATCAAAAATGCAAAACAATTGGCAATTACTGAGAGGATCTAATGGTCATTAGAATTTACAACTAGGTAATGAACTAAAGTCTGCCCATACCATGCATATTCATAAAGCAATTTAGGCCTTGAAGATTAAAGAAGTGCTTAAAATTCAAATGAGCCTGAGCAAATTATCAGTAAGATTCAGTCAGGAAATAGGGAAGTAGGGGCTTGTGTATCTACTTTGTGTGTGTGCGTGTGTGCGTGTGTGTGTGTGTGTGTGTGTGTATGTGTGTGTGGAGATGCAGGGATGTCTTCTGTGTCTAAGCGTGCAGTGTGCCATTTTCCTGTTAACCAGGTTTTGTTAACAGGAAAACAACAATCAGCAGTGTGTGTGTGTGTGTGTGTGTGTGTGTGTGTGTGTGTGTGTGTGTTTTACTAATTTCTTATTCTTTAGAAAAATTGAATGTCACTAATATTACTGACTTACTGAGTTATGTATTTTATACTAACTTTATACTATTGATAACTAAAGTATTAAAATTAAAATTTGCAATATGTGGAATTATAAATATGAACTGAGAATATTGCCTGTACATGCCCTGACATACTACAACTATAGAGAGCAGGAAAGAATCATAGTCTGGTATTTCATATCAGTGAACAATACATCCTGACAGAAAAAAAAGATCTAAATGTAGATGTCAGAGAGGTTCTATAGTTGTATTAGTAACATTCATTTAACATGAATACAGTAGAGTTTTGACATCGTGCATTCTAAATATAAAGCCATTAATATATTAGTAGACAGGCAGGAGATGTGACAGACTTTCCTGTGCTGTGTGAGGGGTGATGACCCCCGCAGGCACGGCCGATGAGCTGTCGGATTACACTCTAAACAATACACTCAGCAAGATTTCCTAACTTTAGCATGGACACACACTATCCAGTCGCACACCACAAATACAAGTGTATCCATTCTGGAGGTAAGAGTACTTGAGTTATGATTTTGAGAGAAGACTTACAGTTAAGAAGAGTTAGTGATGTTTTTTGAATATGGAGAATATTTTCTTCAAGTATTTGCTTTCGAGAAAAAGAGTTTGCATGTCATATGCATACTTTAAATATGCTTAATACTGGCAAGACCATTAACTGTCATTAGACAAACAAGAGTTGTACCATGCTTAAATAAACATATAAGAATCGTATAAATGTGCACTGAGTTATTAATTGTTATTAAGAACTGTGAATATGAAAAACTATATTAAAAACACATTTCGGTATGTTTCTCAAAAATAAAAATATCAGGTTTCCCTTCGCAGCCTTTACTTCTACTACTGTGAACAGCGGAGAACACACACACACACACACACACACACACACACACACACACACACACACACATTGACAGCCACTAAAACTAGGCAAGCCTCCAATACTAACATGAGCACAGCAAGCAATCAGTCAGTTCACACACAAGCAGAAACATATACACACACTAGGTCGGGTCTTGGCACGCTCCGTATTAAATGGGCACATGTCTGAGAAATGTGTCATGGATTTGAGTGACTTGTAGCATATTCAATGCTAGCACTCACTTTTTCTTTGTATTTAAATATAACATTAAGCAGGTGCCCACTGTCCTGCTTTCATTTTCACAGAGTAGCTATGTGTACTGGAAGAAACAGATCAGTAAGGAGAGAAGAAACAAACAAAAAAAAAAAACAGAGCCCTGGACGTGCCTAGAGAGAGTCGACTTCTACCATTTGTAACCATTAGAGCCCAGATGAATTGATCACATTGAGTGTCTTGGATGACAGAAGCTGAAAGTGGTGAGTGTCACTGTTGGTCAAGGTGACCTCACACACTCTTGCCCTTTGAAACGTGAGAGGCAGAGTGAGGAAGAGGAAGAACAGAAGTATCAATAAGCTTGAAAAGCTGACAGTCATATTTGGAGGGGGCTGCTTTTATAAAATAAGACTAACACACCAGAATTTGTGTGCGTGTCTGTGTGTTTAGAACCGTAAAGGTAAACAGAGTAGTAAAAGCCTAGCCTGCCATTGGCTGCCAGTCCTGCTCTGTGCCAACTCTCCTCTGGCACTGTCCACTGAGGGATGTCCTGTTGCAACATTGCCAACTCACATACCCTTTCATGTTCTTCCGCACACCCCTCAACACACACACTCGCACGCATACACACATGCACACATGTCTCTCAGTAACCACAAACAAATGTAGAACTGCACACAAGCACATATAAGCGCATTCTCAAAAGTATAGAACAGTAATTTTGCGTCCTTCATCAAATGTTTCGAAAAGCCCACTCTGTAATCCACTGGAACTTATAAATACACTTTGTAGTACATAAACATTTTTATAGACACACACTCAATAACAATATGACAAAATTCAGTGGGTCTGCACACTATATAACCACACACATGCTCACACTTCAGCTCAGCAATGACATCCCAAAGCTAAACAACAAAAAAATTATAATAAAGTTTTATTAAAATAAAAAAAGAAAGAAAAGGAAAGAAAAACAGCAAAGCTCCTAAAGGCAGTGGTTACCTGTACTGTATTCCCTATTCTCTGTTCCCCAGTTCAACATTGCTCTCTGCTAATATTAGGAAACAGGTTTCTCTTATTTCTTTGAATTGCTTTAAACAGTAATTCTGGATCGTTCCGGCTCTGAAGCAGTACAATACTGAGCAATAAGAGAGGGAAAAGACGGGAGCAGATTGACGAGAGCTGAGATTTTTTTGCCTGTTGTGATGGAGGAGCCTCCATTGTCCCGTTGTGGGAGGGTCGCAGGGAAGAAGCGTCACAGGCTGGTGAGACAGAAAGGGTGGCACTGTGCCAGGCTTTGCCCGTCTGCCTGCTAAATACCTTTGTTCCCAACAAGCTGGCTTTTACTGAAAAACCAGGTGAAGAGGACATTTACAGGGCTATGATCTTTCACAAAAAAAATTCTCCTAATAATAATAATAATAATAATAATAATAACAATAATAATAATAATATTAATATGTCTTCAGCACAACAACTCACAAGTCAACAAATATGTGTGCCATGGTCCATTAAATGAAAATAAAAGCAAACGAGCAAAACCCACCCCCACAGTACACAGCCGACTGGATCATGCAAATCAGTGCTGAGGATGCCGGATATCACAATGCATCTGTAAGCTATGCTCTGAGTAAGAGCCACCGAAACACGCAACTGCTTCAGGAGAGGAGAATTAAACATTATCATCCACCATTAATTAAACCGCATCCCTAAGGACAGTATTATGCATCTCTTTCTATGTTTCTGTTACTCTCTCTCTCTCTCTCTCTCTCTCACACACACACACACACACACACACACACACACACATATCTCTGACTTAATACATTTTTGAAGCTCAAACAGGGGCGGTTGTAAATGTTTCCAAGCAGAAGACTCAGTGGAGCAATCTCAGCAGTGAAAAGAAATAAACATGCATTCTTCAAGAAATTATATGCATGTTTCCGTTCCGATGCATATTCATAAATAGCACCTTTGTAGGTGCTCTTACACTGTCGTAGCTTGGCAAAGACATGTTTCTTTGTCATGCACACAAGGCACTTCCTGATAATGCGTTTAACAGTGGAAAAATAAATGTAGGAAAATGTATGGGAGGCCATGCATATTCAAAAGTAAATGCATTGCAGCATTCACAAAATAGGCATCTGTCTGAGCCCAGTCTCAATAAAAAATTTATCAAAAATATATATTTTTTTCACTTTTTGTAATGCCTGCACAAGTCTAATGTTCGATACATCAATAGATATATATTTTTCCAATTTTTTATTGTTTTTACAGCAACTATTCATTTAATATTCATGTATTTGTTATCACAACGATGAGATGCACGCATGCACAGTTATATGCAAAAGCAAAACGGTTTAAGTGAGTTCTGTTTTTCACACGGTGAAAAATGTGTTAAATGCACAGATACATTCACTGCTTTGACCAGCATTCTTTTCTAAAGCTGAACTTTGATGCGCTGATGATAATTAAAATAAATTATTTTAGAAAGTAAAAAAAATAATAATTACTTGGGGAAATAAACACCAACCATGTTACATTTTTAGAACAGAAACTTGCAGACAGCTTATATGCAAACTAATCTCATAGAGTGTAAAACAATGAAAATAGACATAGCTGAAAACAGCTCAGCAAAGAACATAAAAAATATATATTATCTGCACAGAGGCCTATTCTGTATTGCTCAGTATTCCACTGAATCAATCAGTGTGTCTGTCAGTTCTAGCGTGCAGTGAAGTCATCGGTTTCAAAAGAACGCCATGGCAAGCGTCTTGACTCACCTATACACCTAAATGTTTTGTTTTAATAGAATCTAATGAATTGTGTCAAAGAAAAAAAAAGAAGCTATTTTCAAATTTCAAAAGAAAATTTTTTTAAAAGGTTTAACACAATACATCTTGTTAGTCCCCTTTTCCAGGATAAACATATTAATCTTATTTAATAAATCACAGATTTAAGTGCTTTTTTCAACATTACTTTGGTTAAAAAAGGGATGAGTAGGAGTGGTGGATTTGAGAAACGAGAGAAGTGGAAAGGAAAACAGAAGACAGGCGATGGTAAAGGACAAGAAAAGGCATGAGAAGAAAGCTGCAGAGTCGATTAGCTCTATAGTTTTTGTCTGGGCCCCTTAACCAGGATACATGGCCTATTTGGGGCACACACACACACACACACACACACACACACACACACACACACACACCTCTACTCACTGCTCTTTTTCATGTATACACACACAAGCGCGCACTCGCACACACGGCACGCACACGCACACACACACACACGCGCACACACACACACACACACACACAGTCCACCAACCATTCCTCTGTGACAGCAACTGCCTTTCGTCTCTCTGAGTTACTCTATATGGGAATTGTGATGTTACATCACACATGTAGCCTCCATATTTGGTGGTTTGGACAACACTATAGACATAATTAGTTAAAACCAGCGAAAATCATTTAAAAAAACATACAGATTATTCTAATTATAGCAATATAAAACTTTAAATATAACAAAATAATAATAATAAAAATACTTTTTTAACTTATCTCCTCATACATGTGCTTTTTGCTTGTTTATTAAGTATGGCTAATTAATATTTTTGTTGACCTGCCATGAAAGAGTAACAGAGATAAAGGATGATAAGGTCATTCCCACAAAACTGCTTTAAAACATCACAAGCACATATAATACCAGTGACCCATTGATATCAGCTGAACCCTGCTACATTATAATGTAAATGAGTTTAATAACCCGCTTAGGGTCTGACAGAAACAAGAGACGTGTGTAATAGCTAGCGAATATAAAAGAGGTTGTATAATTTGCACAGAAATGGCATCAACGTTTTTTTTTTTTTAAACAAAGGGGTTAACTACACATTGCTGACCCTGCTTACCACAATTATATATTAAAAACCTACATCAATCTAATGTATGTGCAGGCTTCGAGAACCACAGCTAACCACAGTGTTCGATGAGTTTCACTAAAAATGTAAGTGAGTAGTGGAAACAGAAACAGCTGTACAGCTGAATTATGGAGATGATAAAAGGCCTGTAGTGACAGGCCCAAATCACTGGAGATGGGACTGAGCAGCCCAGGCATTTCCTAGAACCTGATCTTTGAAGCAGACCAGGGAATGGCCCGATGTAAGACCAGGGCAGAAAAACAGGCTGGAGAGACTCACTCACACTTTTTTCTGCTCCCTGCAAGCGCTCTGTCTAAATCAGTTCAAGCAGATCCGTGCGCATACACACACCTTATTTCTAATGTTAAACAGATCACAGGAATGACATTCACTAATGTTATTTACAAGAGCCATAGGAATACCTTGTGCCGCATTTTAACAATCTGCATTCCAAACACTTTTTTATAAGGTTGTTTACCATCAAAGTAATAAACTGCACTGTAATTTATTTCCATAGCCGTATTTAAAGTTTCACAGTTCCTTATTTATTGCAAGCAGATATTCAATGAAACATGTTTTAAATTAAATAAAAAGCTGCAATATATAACTAGAAGTGCTACTTGAGTGTCCTCTAACATACAAAAATAACCGCCTGGCCTTCCAGTGGTCTTTGATTTTTAGTCAGAAATGCACAGGGTTACACTTATATGGATACAATGTGGCTGTTTTAAAAAAATACAATGAACTCAAGATGCATTTGAGTAAACCACATGAGAGAGTAAAAGCTACACAGAACAGGGTTTCCCACGGGCCTGTGGACACACACTGAGGGGGACAGGCTCTCCTGAAACACCAATGTCTTCACCAACCAGCCCTCAAGTGTCCCAACTACACTTTTTTATCTTGCACTCTCTCTCATTTCCTTATTCTCTTGATGGGGATGAACCCGCCTCCTGACACACCCTTATTGCTTCACTTTCCGATCACAAAATGGTAACTTAATGTTGGGGTGGGATTTAAATACTGTGAAAAAAAACACAGCTGAGAAACCATAATGCATCATGGGGTAATACCTGAGCAGGTTTAACTGCTTAACTGCTTAGAAAGACAGACATCTGAATGGACAGGAGGTAGAACTAGACACACTCATTCGCCAAAACAAGCGTACAGCCAACGGTTTTGACATGTGATGTATGCGCTAAGACTGAGCTTAATTTTTTTTTTAATCCTACCCAGTCAGAATTCAGACACCCGCTTCCTGCTGACTCTAAACTGCAATGATCTCTGGATAATAAATCCCCAAAAAAATGTGTGCTTCATCTTTATAGCAAATACATTCAATATTATGATATGGAACCCCACATCCCTTCGTCTCAATCCTCCATACACTTAAAGGTGTCGTTAGTTGTGGACAGGAACTCCACAGGGAGAATATGTGTGTGCGATATGTGGCTCCACATCTACAAGTGTATCTCAGATACCTACATACATAACTATGTACAAACATGTACACTTACAGCATGCATCCCAAGCACATATAATCAATATCCCCATCACAAACATGTCTTTTGGGAGATAGCTACCTGTTATGTTTTCCTGTTTGGGACAGATTCCTCGAGAAGACGTTGACAAGCAATCGTCGTCCTCCGGCGTGACCTGGATGCCCACCTCCACGGGTTTGGATGTTCTCCTCAGTTCGCCATGCGAGGGTGAAGGGGGCTTATCCACTGTCTTGTCCATGCACATGGTGCCATTGCATTGCTTCCTTTTGTGCTCAATAAAAATTAGGATATCCCCCAAAGGGAAGTTCATCTGACACTGGCCGCAGGTAAGCAGGTCCTGGTCCCCCTCTGAAGAGACCTGCACCAGCCCGTGCTGTTCCTGCCTTTCCTCTGAGACCACGGTCGACAGGGGCTCGGCTGCTTGTGGGAGACCGCAGCGTCAAAACACAACACATAAGAGAGACAGACAGAAAATGAGTGATTAGTGGTGTTCTGATACACAGTATATGGACTGAATAATCATAACAATTTCATAGCAAAGGTATTGTTACATTTTATTTCCAGAACATTTGGCACAACCTGCCCTCTGCAAAGTTAATTATTATTATAATTATTATTACAAATATTGTTGTTCACAGTGTAATAAAAATCTAGGCACATTAGATTCTATTTGGTGTTTCACAATTTGGAAAACTTACATTGAAAGTGTATTTTCTTTTGTTCCAGAAAGCTAAAAAGCGAATGTAGATGAAGTAATGTAATATCTTGGACAGAAAAATATATTTCTCACCCAGATATTATTTCATCGAGGTTATGGAGACATCTTGACCACTTACCAAGCTATCATACTTTAATTAAATTCCAAGCCACCTTCAAACAAATATTAAATATTGTTTTCATTACCGTTATTTGTTCAGGAAATACAAATTGAGCGAGATATTTTTTTAATGATTTTCAAGTGTCCGGATCTCGCGAAATAATTTCACCTTCACCTTTAAGTGCACACAGAAGGGTACAATGTGCATTGAGCGCAACCTTCACCCCAAGCTGCCAAAGATAAAGCGCAGAATAGACGCGATGTGGCCACAGACTGCTGCCTTAGATCTTATTCAACAAAACTCCGAGCTTTGGCTTCCTGGGTTAACTACCTTGAACATAAGCAGCTTTTGTTGGACGAAAATTACACAACAAATCGACAATAAGCTCAAGACATTAATACACACACACACACACACACACACACACACACACACACACACACACACACACATATATATATATATATATATATATATATATATATATATATATATATATATATATATATATATATATAGTGTGTTTACATGTTTATTTCTCTTTTGCCTGAAGTTATTTTCGTTTTTCTTGCAGCCTTATGGGCTGTACAAATCATCTCCAAAAGTCAGTCCATCGTGCTTTTGTAGGAAACGTGTGCGAGAAATAATTAGAAACGTTACATAAATACGTTAATGCTATTCAACATTAAAATCTGTAATAAATATGGATATTTTTTTTTCTCCCTTTCTATAAAAAAAAGACGTTCCATTGAGTGAATAACCTAAACCACTCTCAACACATGTGAATGACTTTAAGAGCAGTTTAAAAACGATTAAAGTGACCAGAGTGTATACCGGATATGGATTATAATTGTTTGAGGACCGTTACGCAATTTAGCTTTAAGTGCTATTAATTCCCCAGTAAAAAAGGGTCATGATATATATATATATATATATATATATATATATATATATATATATATATATATATATATATATATATATAATTTATTTTGATTTTTCTTAATATTTTTTACTGATCGCGCTATGATTGATTGAGGTGTTTCTTAACTTAATGGTCCTTTTAAGAAGTTATAGACGATCACTGATCACTGAATACGCTTCATACCATTCAAAAAGGACAACGAGTTAACCAAAACGCTGAAAGTCAGTCTAACCGGACTGGGATTGTTAGTTAATTGAAAGCATAGTATGGGTATGCAGGATTCAGTTTGTCTATACTTTTTTTATCAAGCGCGGTTTGAGAAACAAACCAAAGCACATGGATCTGTTTTTTTTTTTGTAACGTGTTTAGAAGTGTCTGTAATACCTCTACCTCTATCCTGTTGTTAAATATGTAGATAGAGGTGGCGGTAAAATTGCTCAGGTTCAAGTTCATTTCCAGTTTGTGATCGTAGTGTGCCTCCTAGCGACGGGTGTCACACTTACATACATGCACACCGATCACTGAGACTCTACGGAGCAGCTACGGGACGCCGCTGAAAGCCAGCGCGCGCCTATGTGTATATCTGCGCGCGCGTGTGTGCGTGTGTGTGTGTAAACTCAATAATGTTACACGATACGTTACGATGTTACAACAACGCGGATTTGTATCAAGCGTGTTTATCTTTTAAGGACACTTCTAAAGCTCAGTGCCCTCTGAAAAACTCATATCCAGGGATAGTCCTGGCATTTTTTTACACAAACCCAACAGTCCGTCCGGATTATGTTTAGGGCTCTATTATACAATATGAAATGGAGCACACTTCGCGCGACGGAGTATTTATCAGTAATGATCTATTTGGTTATTGAAAAAAACGAGCTTCCAAAGCATATTAGCGTTTTCCCTTTAAGTTTACAGAGTTTGAAAATTCCTTGTTTGAGAATACTGTACAGTGTCGCGCTAGCTTTAGGTCACCAGGTAAACCAATGTGTAACTTATGGAAGTGCACCAGAACTGTAGTTCACCATGTGCACGACTTCTATAGAAAAGCGATTGAATGAAACAGGGAGAAATGACTATGTGGCGCTATTAGCGGTATTCCTGTTGCTCAATATTCGCTCGAGTTAACGCACATAATCTCTACTTTTAGATCAATACTTGCCATTCTTCACGTTTCGATAAGCAGACCCCTGATTATAGTTTAGATTGGTGTCATCGTGTCTGATATACCTGTAAGTTGCACTACAGATCAGCGAGCGTTCGTGTCTCCTCCCGGCTTTCAGCGCTGCCGCTTACGGCGCACGCGGCTCTTGTAAACACAAGAATTTTTTTTTTCCCAATCAAAATGCACTTCCACTTTTTTTTTTTTTTTTTTTTTTGAAAATCTTCCAGCGCATGAGGAGGGGAAATTGTGCCAGCAGCCACTCTCAGACTGCTTTAGAGTCGCAACATTCAAACCGAAGCATGCGTACCTACCATACAGTCCGATACCTTAACGCCTCTTAGGTGGCCGGAGAGACCGGGGCACGTGCGTGCAAAGAAATTAGCGCAATGTTTAAATAAGAAAAAAAAACTTTTCAAATGTCAAAAAGCGGCAATTTATGTCTGACTTGGGTGCAGAAAGGCTACGCGTAAAGGTCGTGTGCTGAATGGAAAGGCTCGCTGCGTTCCTCACTGAAGTCCACTTGACCGCGATCTGCGCTGTCCGCCGTCCGGTGTGCCTTCGCAAGTGGCACGCGCTCCGTTACGGGCTGCTTTTTTTTCTCCGCTTCTTTACGGAACATTACAACACCGGACCAAGAAAAGATGAAGGGGCACAAGAAGTGCACGACACAGAGAATACTTACGCGAAAAATCCCGTTTGCTTAAGTGCTGGGGTTTGCCTTGCTTGCGGCGAGACATGGTGGTTGGCGGCGGCTTTCAGCTCGGTTCACATCGGGAGAGCCGGGTTAGCAGGGAGACTCCAGAGAAAATATCTTCATCAATGCCTTTGACATCCAAAATAAATTAGAAATAATACAAAGATGGCGCGAGGAAGATGGATTGTGGGATAGCCGTCATGGCTTTTTTTTTTTAAAGAGAGAGAGAGAAAGAGAGAGAGGGAGAGAGAGATGAAAAAAATGGCAAAAGCCCCCCTGAGCTGCAAGTTCAAGTGCGGACGTGACGTCCCTGCGAACTTGAACGTCAGGAGATGGATGGACACAGACATACAAAACATGGGCAGGGCAAAACCGGGGAGTGGGAGGAGGGAGTGGAAATAACAAAACCAATGGACACTCATTAGGGGCTGGACATGAAAAATAGACCCGGAGAAGCCAATGGACAGAGAGATCAGGGGGCCGGACAAGAGGCGAGAGAGAGAGCGAGTGAAAGAGAGAGAGAGAGAGAGAGAGAGGGGTGTTTAATGAAAGCAGCGTGCACACACACGTCGAGTGTGTGTGTGTGTGTGTGTGTGTGTGTGTGTGTGTGTAGGGGGTGGACGTGGGCACACAGACCACGAAAAGCCAATGGACATGGGGGGCTGGACATGCGATCTGCAATGGGAGGGGGAAGAGAAACCTTTAATATAAGCGGCTTCAGTGGACACCGATCGGCGCTACTGAGTAGGTACGATGCGGCTGTAACACACGGAGATTCATCCTGCTCTGGATGAAGCGCACACCAGACTGTGTACTTCGATCAAAAAGGAAAGAAATCTAGAGAGCTTAGAGTACACCAAAGCAAAACAGTAAGTGCCAACAGGACAGACAGGTTATGGGGCGTGTTATGACCCAGACATGCGCTCCAGGATCCTATGAAAAATTGAGTAAATATTGCCTGCTAAATAAAGCGTCAACTTGCTAAAGTCGAACCGATTTGAGTGTTGTTTTGTTGTTTTTTTTTTTTTTGCGAACGGTGTAGGTGGGGCATACTACAAATACTACACAAGCAAAAGTTTTAAACACACACAACACGGTGACGAATATATCACGGGAGCAGCCCACTGAAAAGGGGGGCCTCAGTAATAAGTTTCAGATGTGTTCGGGTCAAGACGGCACTGGAGGAGACGGAGGAAGAGGTGGAGTGGGGTGGGGGAGTGGGGTGTATGGTGGGTGGGTGGGTGGGGGTAGGGGTGTTCGTGTAAGCTTTTCAACTCCGCGCGGATTTTGGTTATAAGATGCTGAAAACAGCGCCAGAGCTTTCTAAATAATGATACGTAAAGAGCGTCTAACAAAGGCGATGACTAAAAAGGCTTTTCCATACGAGGTGGGAGGAAGAGAGAGAGAGAGAGACACGCGCACGCATCTGTGCCGAACTCGATCAAGTATGAGTAGACTAAACGCGAGCGCGCGACACCGAGAATCACGGACAGTCTGCAGGAAAGGGAGAGAAATAAATAGGTGATTTTCAGAAAGAAAGAAAAAAAAGCCTGAGAAACGACCTGCGCTGGAAAAGGGGAATCTCCGAGATAATGTGTGGACAGTGAGCGAGTGAGTGAAAAAAAAATGCTTTCCAGGTTATGTTTGGTGTCTTCCGTTTTTGGACGAATATCGATCGTCGTGGCGCGCGCGGTAGCTTTGCGTTATCTACTGCAGCAATAAGTGTCAAGTGTCCCATCCGAAAGTGTCAAGGGTTTTGGATAAGAGCATCGTCACGCAAGATAACACGGGTCACCAAGTGATAACTTTTTTAATGCGTTAAAAAAAAATGATGGCATGTAATACGTTTTCCCAATGGACTGTATGCAATGATGACAGTATCGCTATTTGTCGCTGATTATAAAACCTATCGTGCAAACGCGAGAAGGAAAGACCAAGACACGTCCGTGTAATGTTACCTTAAAGATTCTGCCTACTCGCAGCTGCTGCGCGCTTGTGATTGAGTGGTGTGATGGTCTGTCGGCAGCGACCACATTAGAAGACTTTGTTTCCTGTAAGCGTTTGGGGGTCCGACTGGTGCGCAATTATTTGCGTAATTAAAACTGTCTGACCCATAGTCAGTAGAGAAGTCTATATCAAATATTATAGAGTGCAATAAACCTTGCGATTTGCGGTGCGTATTGAGAAACCTAGTCTTTCGGGACATTTAGCACTTTGCAGAGATGATCTTAATGAATCAGATTAAGCAGGCAAAGGAAAAGTCGCGCGGGAACTCCGGGATGTATATTTCATTGATTAATATAATAATAATATACTGCTTTAACTGAATAAATGTTTCTTTCTTTTTTTTTCCCCAACAGCCAATATTGGATATCGCGTTGCGCAAGAGGGACCAGAGAAATAGTTTTAGAGCGTTGAAACTTCGGTATGTTTTCATGCGTTTTTACGTTCATGTCATATGAGATTGTGCGCCTCGGATCGCCTTGCACGCGCAGCCAGCAGTAGTTAGAAACGTCGAGTGTTTATATTCTACTTCCTTCTCAAGCGAGCCCACAACTCATATATGCAGCGAGCACTGATCAAAGCAAATCAAGCGCTACACCTCCTGCGGGGGGTTTGGAGGGGGTACGGGCAGAGAAATCCCGCACGGGAAAGAAGAATCTCAATATGTAAACGACAGTGCGACTGATCCCATCACACATCAGCCAGCCCACGGTAAATATACTGGAATATCAGTCTCGCGCGGACAGACGCGCTTCAGAGCTGTCGCTCTCATTATAGACTTTAATAGTGTGTGTGTGTGTGTGCGTGCGTGCGTGCGCGTGCGTGCGTGTGTGTGTGTGTGTGTGTGTGTGCGTATGTGTGTGTGTGTGTGTGTGTGTGTGTGTTTAAGAGAGAGAAAGAAAGATGAATAAGATGAATGACCGACGCTTATAAATAAACACTTAAAGCTCAGTTTACCGGGCCCTGAGCAGCAGAGCTACTACAGCCCGATTTACATCAACTACCCACTTTAATGATAACTTCAGCCTAAAAGCATTCTCCGATTTACCTTTCAGTGTATTCTCCATCATTAGGTAATATAGTAGCCAATAAGCAATAAATATTCAAATAAAAAAATTACAGCACAAACAGGTCAAGTTGCATACCTTCTACGCAATCTGATCATGTTTCCGTTCTTTTTATATGCATATTTTATATGCATCAGCAAATTACATTTCACTGAAATAGGTACCGTTTACAGTTCCGCGGTGTAACCCACAGGAGTGTTATGTTTAAGCATGACCTACATGTGTCTGTCTGATGGAAATGAAACAGATAGATAAATGCACAAAGTCAATATGAATTGTGTATAGACGAAAAATATGACCCTATATTAAACCATAACTGAATGTGCACCATATCTCAGGCCTTCACAATTTCACTACGCAGTAAAAAAAAAATACCGAAAAAATAAATAGATAAATATGCACCAGAAACCAAAGTTTTCACGTTTATAAAACGGAGCAAGATTTGTCGTCAGAAATGGCGACACATCCTGAACCAATTTGCTATATTATCAATAAAAGCATGATCATCCAATTCGTAAGTTTGATCACACTCCACAGATGTGAATCAGCAATCAAATGTGCTGTTACTGATTGTAAATTAGGCATAAAAGTCGGCACAGCTCATCCTGCTATCAAATTAACTAACCTAACTTTAACGAGGGGAGGAGCCTAATAAAGGAAGTGATGTGATAGCCTGCATTTATTAGCAGATATATGATGAGATACTTTTTTAATATATAAAAAATTTGGTATCATACGAAAAATTAGGTTGTTGTAGTCGATAGTAAGAATTAAAATGAGCCTATGATTTTTCACATAGTTATAACAATAATAAAATTATTATTATTATTATTATTATTATTATCATCATCATCATTGTTGTTGTTATTATTATTATTATTATTATTATTATTATTATTATTATTATTATTATTATCATTATGATAGCTACAACTTCTACCACTAATAATAATTATTATTGTGATGCTATCGTTTTTTCTCTGTTCATAAAATGCTTAGTGATTAAATAAGTTTACGTTTCTCTTTAGGTAGATTCGTGTGTAAAAAACATAGGTACTGAGCAATGATATAAGATTTATTGATTGATTGATTGATTGAGTGAGTGAGTGAGTGAGTGAGTGAGTGAGTGAGTGAGTGAGTGAGTGAGTAAATCAATTAAAAAACTCTATTTGGAGCAAAATATACTCATCCCTCTTATATGGTGTGGCTAAAAATCACTCTGCACAGGTACATTTAATTCCTCTGACTGAATGATTAGTTTATGCAAACTGATGCTATTTTCACATCAGAGATGTCGTGCATCAGAGATGTCGCGCATAGTTCACTCCGTCGATACACTGGTGCATCAGTGTGTTTATACTCGGTCTTGAACACAGGAGTAGATTTAAAGACCGACTGAGAATTTAACCAGATCCAGTGACACATTTCAAGCAACGAGGCTTTAATGGTTTTCCAGAACACGGCACAATTTTTATTTCGCGACTTCAGTGTGCTGAAGACGGTGATTAGGCCTACCTTTAGCAGCTTGTAAACCCGTGACAAATACCTTAATAGTTCTGTTTTTAATCGCTTGAGAATTAAGCGGAATATGTATTAAGATAAAGGCCTACAAATATCCTTGGAGTTAAACGGGAGACGTGAAAATCACGAAAACGTGAAATTCTATATGGTGCTCGTCTCAGACTGTGGGCAGAAAATGGAAACCTTTTAACAATCTTAAGCCAAAATAGTGGATGTGATTCTCTCTTTAAATGTGGGGAAAAAGAAATGGGATGGAAATTATCTTTAAAAATCCCCAGTAAGTCATGCCATGGCTTTTTGAAGAAACTTCAATCCTTAGCAGTTCAGACATTTGCGGAGACTGAAAATTAATATTAATAGGTAGATTCCACTATGGCATTATCACAGGGAGCGATGTGTGGGCATGCCATCTGGGTTTTGGCAGGTATTAGATATAATCAAAGGGATTATGGGTCGGAGGAAAAAATATAAGTGAGCACTGGTTGTTATATATTTAAAAACAATCCGGAATGAATGACACGGAGACAGATAGATAGGAAAGGCATAGGCTGAAAATAAAAACAACACTCCCAGAAAGAGAAACTGAGCGACAAAAACCGCAAGACAGAGAGCTAAAGGCAAACGTAGAGAAATTATAAAGAGGTTTGTAGTTCAATTTGAATGATCTTACATGTGTAAATATACAATAATAAAAAACACCTTGTTTTTATTTGCATTTAAACGTTTACATGTGCTCTCTCTCTCTCTCTCTCTCTCTCTCTCTCTCTCTCTCTCTCTCTTTCACACACTCTCATACACACATACACTTGTCCATCACTTGTAGACTTGTCTTGCACTCAACAATGTCTACAAGCTTATACATGCCCATGTTTATTTGCTGCAATCGTTAAGTCGTTGTTAATTTTACACTAAACGGTAGTTATGATGATGAATATGGAGGCCAAGATGGTTCACTTGGGACTCTTGTGTTTGTCTGTGGGCCCACTGTGCGGGTTTTTTGTTCCTCATTTTCTTTGGAACTGTTTCAGATTTAACACCAAAAAAGTGACTGATTATGTACCGATAAAAGTAGGTATAATATTATAATGTTATCCAGGGTTTGAATATCTTAGCAGTCATGTAGACATATGCTTTCCCAATGACTAGAATAAGTATTGAAGAAGAGATCTAGATCAGTATAGTTATCGCAATCACGCAGAAATGTAATAAACCGTAAAATGAGAACTAATCCTTACGACAACGAACTAAATGTAATTTTACATGGTGCTTTAAATTGCAGTGGCTGATGGAAAACCGAAACGGATTTAATGGTACGTGGTGTTATTATACCGATCGGCCATGATCCAAGCCCCCTCTAGTGTCTAAATATATTATGACTAGAGGTATTATTTTTTCTCCCTTCGGTCGCAGCCCATAGTAAAGTAACAATGTGTTAGGATTCACAGCAGCCCCTTAGCACATTCACAGTACTGACAGTCGTGGAGCGATAACATCCTAGTGTTAAAGCTGTCGCATACACTGAGGATAAAAACATTTATACTGGCTGAGAATTAAAAAAAACCTATAATCAGCTACGGTAACTTACTTAAATTTTTAGCAGCTGCTGACACAATACAACACTTTGTACAAGCTATTTACGGTACATATAAGAGGAAACAGATTCCCTATAACAGTTTACTTTATGTAAACTAATCATTCTTAAACTCGACCTAAATGTCCTGTTTATAACAAAAAAGACAGTTTGATTACCTAATCTGCTACCAGACTATTAATATTATTATTCTTATTCTTCTTCTTCTTATTATTATTATTAGTAGTAGTAGTAGTAGTAGTATGATGTTGTTTTATGGTTTGTTAGCACCATTGCAAAAATAATGTAATTTTTAGACTGAATTACAACATAATAAATAAAATAAATAAATTCAACTAAAACGGCTTCCAACAACATTTCCCGCACATATATGTGCTACCACTATATATAGCGCCCAAGAATTAAAATTAAAATTAAAAACTCCGGGGGAAAGTCTGCACATATTTAGGTTGAATTAGTATTCTAACTCAGAGCAACTATTTTAAACATTTCTATATTTTAACTGTTTTCTGAATATTTTCCTGTAAATGATTTCTGGGCAAGAGTATGCTAAAATGGACTTTGTGCGAGATCGGTCAGTGATTCAGCACCATGGATAGCGTCAATCCCACTCTGACATCGGAAAGCGCTTCCGCTGTTTAGTCTAAACCTGAGCAATCAGGTACATGTATACAAATGTATTCAATATAAACGAAAACCAACTGAAAACCCTTTAAAAAGATCTGCATATGTTTAACAAAATTCGAACTTAGATAGAACATTTGCCATATTAATACAGACTAAGAGTATATGAAGATTCATTTATCCAAAAAAAAAATGTTTTGTAATACACAATGAAGCTTATACAGGAAGTAAATAAACGGGAAGTGAATTTTATAATTTTATGATTTAATATTCTTAATTCAATCCGATCGGTCAGACTAATGTTAAATGTATTTTATCGTTTTATCTCAAATTTACCAACTCTTATGTCTCTCTCTCTCTCTCTCTCTCTCTCTCTCTCTCTCTCTCTCTATATATATATATATATATATATATATATATATATATATATATATATACATACATACATACATACATACATATATATATATATATATATATATATATATATATATATATATATATATATATATATATATATATATAACAATCAAAATGAACAATCAAAATAAAACGACAAAGGACAAAAACTCTTGTACAAAAACATGTCGGGCTCTATATTTTAGTACTTTTGTCCAATGAAAGCTGCGATCAAATACAATAATGTTTATGCGCAAACTAAATGACCTCGTAATCATTAAAAAATATGGTGCAGTGTTGTGCAGTAACATAACAGATTAAACCCAGTTAAATAAACAAACAAACAAAACCATAATGTTTCTATTATTCTGTGCGGGAAATTACTCTTTATTGCAAGTTATATTTCTTCGCCTAGCAAGATTGCATCATTACCACCTTGACTGACTGATCTGGGATCATGTACTATATGTTTCTCTCTGTCTCTCTCTCTCTCTCTCTCTCTCTCTCTCTCGCTCTCGCTCGCTCTCTCTCTCTCTCTCTCTCTCTATCTCTCTCTCGTACTTGTTTCTGGTCAGTTGACGTGGCTAAACCTCGTCTGGCGGCGTTTGTATGACTTTCAGCATCCTGAAAAAATGTTATAGCATCCTGTATCACTTATAATTCGAGACCAGATGCACTGCACAGGCTAATGTATATGTAATTAGCAGAGCAGAGTCTCTGTATTAGTATGGGTACAGTTCGTAGAAACAATAGATAACACTGATGCAAGAATTTGCAATATTTGTGCAGCTGTTCTAGAAACATTTATTAACTTGCAGCCAGGCGATGTCAAAACAACTCCTGCAGTCAACTAAAGACAACAACCTTTCTTGTGCCTGTCTCGACGATGCGGACAACAGTGTGACTGCATCTGCCTGAAATCCAGCTAATGCCTGAGACACCACTGCTTCCCTGCTCGACGAATTCACATTTTTAATTAACTAAATAAGAATTTTTTCTTGAGACGTTATAAGTTAGAGGCTATTAAATCTCCGAAATGAATGCAGTATCGTCATTAACCACGTGGTGGCGCCTCATTTTAACTAATTTCGAACAGTAACAGCAAATTTTTACCTCTCAGCTCTCTCTCTCTCTCTCTATATATATATATATATATATATATATATATATATATATATATATATATATATATAACAGAGTCACAGAAAGAAAGTATTTATAGATCTGGCTCTAGCACTTCACAGTGCACATTTCTGTGTCACTCCAACGTCACTCAGATGAGGATGGGTTCATTTTAGAGACTCGTTCCTCCTGAGGTTTTGTCCTCATATCATCTCAAAGAGGTTTTGTCTTGCCACCTTCACCTCTGACTTGCTTATTAGGGATACATTTCTAAATTTAAAATTGTATATCTATGATGTTTATGGTTCTGAAATGCTACTTTGTGACAATGTCCATTGTTAATAGCATAATACTGTACAAATAAAACTGAACTGAATTTTTGGAACTGAAAATGATTACCAGGATTTTTTTTTTCTTTTGTTAAGGTTTAGTAGTTTTTAAAGAAAACAGTATCTAATTGCTGTCAGCAGCATGTTTCATTATGAGTATCAGAAAATAAAAATATTGTGTTAACTCTAGTTTTAAGTGTTTGTTTTGTTTACAATGTTGCATATTCCATCTCTACATGATCCTATATACCCAAATATCTGTACTTTTTTTTAGACAGACCCGAGTTTCTTTTTATATTTATAGTTAGAATAAACACTGTATATTTATTCTGCTTATGAATAACATTAAGACATATATGAGTATTAGGTTAATAGAAAAAAAAGAACACATTTACAATTACTTCAAAATCTGTTATTCTAGGAAAATATTTACAGCCCCAACTGTACAGTATACACTGTAATCCTGCTGAAGTACAATACATTAAACAATAAAACTTAACAAATGAAGCTGCAGAGAAATGTCATATGGCACATTTCCATTTTTTCATTTCTATCAATAGGATGTCATCCTATTTTTTTTTTGTAAAAATGCACACCTTCTTTATTTTAGCACATTAAAAAGTACAGCATTTACATTAACATTTGCTAGTGAGCCTGATATTTAAAATAACTTGCTATTATTTTGTGTAGTGTAACCCACTGATTCCATCTATGTTGTCACGTTATATTTTAACTGTTTCTTATATCATTTTTTTTTTATTCGGTTAAATCATAAAATAAACCAAATGAAATGATTGCTTTAATAAGCACATAATTTGTATTTCTTATTTTAATTTTGAATTTGAAATATTCCTTTATTAAACAAATTTCCTTAAGTAAGTTACTTTTTATATTTAAAGTTGTAAATTTGCAAGCTTATTTTCTACATTGCATAACAATACAAATGTTAGTCCTTGGTTTGTGTAGCAATCAGTGAGCTTACATCATTTCATATAATTAGCAAGCTACCCATTTCAGTGCATCATACCAAATTCAGTGCAGGAGCTGTCTAAATCATTCAGATGTCTGGAATTTGTAAAGGGATTAATAGGAAATTTGCCAAGATCACTCTCAAAGGAAAAAAAAGAAAGAAAAAAGGAAGAAGATGGGAAAAAAAATGATCAAGAGTCAACCATGAAAAGATGACCATATCAATGCAGTATTCAGAAAGGTAAAATAAAGAAGTAGCAGATTCAAAAGAATATTTACCTGAATCTGGGTGATAAGAAGACTTCTGTAACATTGAATTTAGGATAAATGCAGCACACTTAGGTACTCTTAGTAACATACATTTAGTTTATTTGATGCCGTACTATAGATGAATTAACTTTAAGTTTGTTGGACTGCATACGTTTGATCTGAAGGTGTTATATAATGTTTATACACAGTTTCTACTTTTCTGTTCAGGTATTGTAAACATTGAAAAGACTGTATTGTGATGCAAAGCTACAATGGAAGGAAATAGGAAGTTTAAACAATATAAAGAAGAAAAATACATTGTAGACAAAGTAGACATTTCACTGGTGGGGAAATAAAATGCAAATGCTACAAATGCAAGACATCATTTTTATAAATATGCTTCTGTGGAAGGTATGGTCTATATAGTGATATCCTATGCATGCTGCATTAAAATATTTATATTAAGCATTTTTAAATATGATAATATTGTTGTAGGCTTGTATTCTCAGTATTGGTAATGTGTACATACAGAGCCAATGATCTGAAATTATACTATATCTTTGATGCATTGTGAAGTCTAGGCAAATAATCAATAAAGTTGTATTGCAAACATAGTAAAAATGCTACCTGCCACTAAGCACAGTAGTGTAAGTCTGAACTGTATTTGATCAAATGTAGTGATTACATTTTTGTAATAATCAAACAAGAGACACACCTAATATTCTAGACATAACCAAAAAAAATAAATACTTATTTGTGAATCTCCTGGCATGTTTTATTATTTCAGGCCATCAATCATTTAAATTGCATTAACCAATACCACAGCTGCCATTGTGCTCTTGAGTCATGCAAAGACACACCTGTTATTGTGTTTGGACAGTATTGTTAAACAGTAATTACTGAAGGGGGTAAAACTGCACAAGCCTAGTTAAATATGATAATCTTTACTATTTATAAGCAGGTTTCCTATCTTCAGCAAAGTGTGTGTCTCACCTTTACTCAAAGTCTTTAAGGAGATGGCAAGAGAGCTTCTGTCTTTACCAACACAATGAAACATATCTGCCAAAAGAATCAGACATATGGTGTCAGACGTTCATCCAGGGATTTTAAAACAAACAGTATTTAAGATATATATATATATATATATATATATATATATATATATATATATATATATATATATATATATATATATATATTCATGTGACATGCTAGTTCACCATGCTATAAGACACACATAATGTACAACTTGACTAAACATGCTTTTTTTTTTTTTTAAACAAGTGTGAACCAGGATTTTAATCTTAAGGCACTGACTGAACTTGTTCCTGTCTGATACAAACAGAGCATGCTGTAGGGAAGAATCTTTTGTACAAACATCATAGTAAATGCTTTGCTTTTCTAAAGCTTATTGCTAAATGGGGTGAAATATTGCACAATTACTGGAAGTAAAAATTAACAAAACTGACAGAATCATGCAAAATAAATCAACTTTATTAAAAGTACGTGTATAACTGTCGTCCTGCCCCACATTTCAACCGACCATCATTGTTGACATCGTTGATCGTTTTGCACCTTGAAGTTCAAGTCAAGAAGCTTTTACTGTCATTTCAACCATATATAGCTGACACAGTACACAGGGAAATAAAACAACGTTCCTCCATAACCCTGATGCTACATACACAACAATCACAGAAACAGAAAACACAGGGCTAAGGACTAGTAAGTGTCCTCGCCACATAAAGTGCATGTGTGCAACCTGGTACAAACAGTGCAAAGACAACACAAGACAGTTCAAGACAACACAAGACAGTGCAAAGACAACACAGGACAGTGCAGGACAAAACACAAAACAGCTCCGCCAGTAAACCTGTTGTGACAAGACAAAGCGAACAAGATTAAACAGTACAAAATGTAAACAAAAATGTTGTGCAAACGAGCAATATAGCAGCAGATCAGAAAAGTGCAAAGAAAGCATTTAAAAAGTTTATGGTAATGAGGTGATGTAATGTGGGTGGTACTGAAGTTATGGGTGCGAAGTGAGTACGAGTGTGTGTTGAGTCCGGGTTGTACAGATCAGTCACACAGTTGTGTGTGTGTGTGTGTGTGTGTGTGTGTGTGTGTGTGTGTGTGTGTGTGTGAGAGAGAAAGAGTTCAATGTACTTCTTTGTTGAGGAAAGAAGCTGTTACACGCTGTTAAATTGAAGTCTTCTACAGCCTCTGGCTTTGCATAATATCGAATTAATTTTTAAACTATTGGGCTCACCAAGATATTTCATTTTTTTAAAGAAAAGAAGAAAAAAAAAAAAGAAATCCGTGCAACAATCTTAATTTCAGTGTACGCCGTCTGCAGAATCACAGATGACCACTAGAGGGGCTAAATGGCAATGATTTTGGTTTGTGGGAATTGGCATTGCAGTGCCTCAGTTCCTGTTTTCAGTTTAGATTTTTTTTCTACCTTGACTATTCACATATTTCTTATCAAATAGACCCTTGTTAATGGATTTGTTTATGACATCTGTGATTTCACAGGACATTACACATCATTGAGTGTCATTAACAAGCCATATAAGACTAGATGCATACATTTTATGTCAAAGTTTAATTCTTCTTCTGACACTGTAGTACATCTACAGTTACTGTACAGACCCAGTGTGTGTGTGTGTGTGTGTGTGTGTGAAGGTTGGGGAAAGTTGTTGTTTTTTTATTTTGTCTATGTTCTTATTATCTTCTACTGTTTGTACATGCACAGTGTGTGCGATAACCGAGTCAGTTTCCTTGTTTTTGCAAAAATACAGTATTCTGAGATCCAAGTGCACAAGAAATAGCAATGTGAAAAAATAAATTCTATCTGTTTTGCTGTAACAGAACATGGAAGCATAAAGACTTTTACAGTTAACTTTAAAGATAAGGAATTTGCCATTGATCAATTCACATTTACTGTTCTGTGCTAACGAAAAAAGATGACTTTCTGTTTACTCAATCTGTTCTGGTTTAGCTTACATGCCACTTCCCCATGTCAATGATTCAGCCTTTTAAAAAATCTCAATCTCATGTTTTGTTCTATTGAATGCTCAAGGACTAACATTAAGGAGAACATTATGTGAAAGGACATGTTTTCTGCTTTAAGTGTCTTACTACATACAAATAATTGTGGGTTTTTTCTGGGGGGGCGGAACTAATTAAATACAGACACTATGTCCTTCTGGACATATACTTTAGTGATTTAAAAAGTTCACAATAAGCAATGTAAATACATAAAACAAACATAAAACTAACAATTTAATCACATTTTGACGGTGGAGGATGAAGTACACAAACCATGTACATTAATTAAAATAGAGATATACTCTTTTAAAAAATATTTTAAAATATTGTAAAATGTTACCCCAGTAAAAGTGCTCCCTTTATACTTTAACTTGAGTAAAAGTATGAAAGTGTCTTTAAACTTTCACATGATTAAAAGTGTAAAAGTATTTACCTTCAAAGTATCCAAAATACTATGATTTATTTTTTCTATAATGTTCCTATTATCATTTTTCTCGCAAGACTCTTGTTTAATCAAATCAGTTTATATGAAAAGACTTTGTTACTCTTGGCACACCAATCTATTAATACAATGATATCAATCAGACAAACACTGACTTATATCGATTCAAATTATCAACAGCCTATAACCTTCTTTTCAACTACTTAAAAAAATGGTGTTGTGGCAAGTTAGAGTCAGGAGTTTCTTCCATCATTTATTACTCTCAAAATGTTTTGCTTGCTGTTGAACTGATGCAGAACTGTTGATGCTGATGATGTTGATGTGAAGTAGAAACCACTAAGTGGCAATCAAAACAGAGTGTAAGCTCTATGCTGATTGGTGGCGTGCTTAAGCTCACCTAAGTTTTTATCCACTCATAAATAAAAAAAGGAATTTTATACAATGTCCTTGAGTAAAAAGTAAGATATTTGACTTTAAAATGAAGTAAAGTTAAAGTAAAAGTCTCCCCAAAATACTTCAGTAAAGATACATGAAAAAGCTACTTAAGTGCAGAAACGAATTACATTTACTTCATTGCTGTCCACAATTAATGGGAGGTGATCTTGAACTGTCTTAAATTAAATACTAGATACAATAAAGTACATGATGGTTATATGCATGTCTGAGTCAGATCTTACTGATCATATCAAACACAATAAATCTGCTCCTTTTGAATGCTGAAAGCATCTATAGTACAACATGAATTTGCTCCTAATAAACTCCTAACTCCACCTTAACTATTTTCATACAGTAAGTGAGTGATTTACTCTTCCATTAAAAATCTCTTCACATAAAACAATGGTGTTGTGTTTTATTTTGTAGACCACATTTGTAAGCAAAATATATTTATTTTTATCAAGTTTTATTGTCAGTTTTGTAGCTAAATGACTTCATAGAGGCATTTTTCCATACATTTATGACATTTGGCAGACACCCTTTTCTAAAGAGACTTACAACTATCTGATTCACATTCATCAGGGCTAAAGGCTCAAGAGGCCCAGCAGTGACAGCTTAGTGGTGGTGGGATCTGAACTCACAACTCTCTGATCAGAAATCCAACATATTAACTACTGAGCTCCCCTTCCCCTGTTCCAGATAACTTGATTCCTTACACATTTAAAAGGCCATGACGATCTTGTGATCTTTCTGTTGCAGCTCTGCAAAATGTATTGTCCACCGTATTCTAGAAAATCAGAAAAATGTTATCGCTTTCTTATAGGAAAGGATGGAAGGAAGAAAACTGAATTAGTGTCAAGATGTCATTAAGATTAATTTTACAAATTCAAAGTTTTCACTCAGTCATTTCTAAATGGGACATGGTTGCAAAGCAACAGGAAAGTATAATATTTACCTTAGGTGTGAGTGGGTGAACATGTGACTGCAACAGACCATGTCTAATCTAAGGGTCACATTCAGTGTTTCTAAGATGAATGAATGGCACGTTTTCTTTGTTTGTTTTTTAAAAAGATTCCATTTCGGACATAAAGGTTCTTTGAAATTTTGGCACAATTTTGAAGTATCACATTTTCTATTTCACACTAAACCTGGTACAGCATTTAATTTTTTTTGCCATTTGAAAATTAGACCAAAAAAACAACAACACAGCAGGAGGGACAGGAACATTGCAACTTGAATAAACAGTAGACATGCGTAGATGACAGAAGAGAAATATAGTAGTGAAATCATTGCCTTTAGAATATGTTTCATGGTCTTTCACCTTGTTTGTTTGATTGTTTTTCTCTGTTCCTGTTAATACTAATATTGCGGGTTGATGGAATTGTCGGAATAATATTATTTTTCTAAAGTTAAATAGCGCAATGCAGCGAAAGAGTAGGCACTGTAAGCAATTGTTCTTAAGTAACTACAAAATTTAAAAAAAAAATATTATACTATCTAGCCAATAGTTTTTGCCCTTTTTAGATTTAGGTGTGTCCAAGTAAGACATGTGGTATGAAGCATGAGGTTCCTATATGTACACAAATCAAGCACATCTGTCCAACTCGCCCTTATCCTTCTCTACAATCACGTGACCGTGGTATCGTCTGACTCCAAGGCGTTTCCGGTGCAGCAGAGTAAAGAGGACTTGGTGCTTGCGCAAAGCCTGTCGGGATACCGTTGGCCGGTGGGCGCCATATTGGAGTCCAACTATTGTTATAAAAAGAGACGGGGCTGCTGTTAGCTGAGTTTATGGTTTCTTCAAGTTTGATTTAAAAATATACATATATTGTATTTTCTACGAAGGGTCATGAAAGAAATGTCAGCGTAAGTCCGAATCTTGCAGCAGTTGGTTTTTTGTTGTGCATTACTCTTTGGGTGTTGTAATAGTCGTGGCTAAGATAGGGAGCAAGCTAGCATATTTGTGTTAGCTAGCGTGTTTAGCAGGTAGAACATCAACAACGAAAACGTCCTTTAGTTGAAAATGGCGTTTTCGTGGTAAATTCTCTAAGCAGGGGAAATAGAATTGATTGAGCATAATATGTGGAATGGCATAAGTCCTGCTGAACTTGTGCTCAAATGAGCTCGTGTTGATTTGTTTACCAAACGGCGCGCTAAGTTCGGTAGCTTGAAGAGAGCAGTTGGGGTTAGCAGTCCAGGAGCAGCAATACTGTGTCTGTGGAGAGCTAGCGGACCAACGTAACCCAATTCTCCACCAGGTTTAGTCAGTGTTTTGCACCTGGTCGTTGATAAATGAACTGCATCGTAGTGGCTTATGTGTCTGCGTTTTAGCGAGGACAGATTTTTCTCAAACGCATTCACACCAACTTGGTGGCCAGGGACCGACCATTCATTAGCTATTGACTTAGACTAGCATTATTATTCCCCGAACTCAAAGCGGAATCGTTAGCCGGAAGTGTATTTACCTAATGGGGTGTGCGATTATTATAGGGATGTTATTCTGATAGACTGGTGCTCTTGGTGCATCATATCTGATTCAGTGTCATAAGTGCCATAGCCATTTGAGTTGTTAATGAGTGCCCTGCAATTCACTTGTTCTTGTTGTTTTATTTTTATTATTTTTATTTGAGTCAACATTCAACAAGTGCACTATGAATCCATTGCTGATAAACATATATAACTATTCTTGAGTGTAATGAGCACTTCTTAGTTTTAGGTGATTAAAGGTTGCCACTTCAATCTTGAATATCGTCTGTCTGACAAGCATTTTATCACAAATATGGTTTAATCTTGTATTCGTATTATTACTGATCTACTTCAAAACTCTAGAATACTTAATGTTTTTACATGTCTCTCAATTACATGTATAGCGGGATATTGATCAAGTCTATTTGGAAAAAAGACCCCAATTTATTTATTTTCTTTGAGAAGAGAGAGAGAGAGAGACTGAGGAAAATCACCACACTGCTTAAAATAGACAGTTGTTCTGTTTAAGTTTGGATGCCAATTCCATGTTCTTCTGTGCATTTGGCCTTTGTGTATGATGAACATACAAACAAGCTAGGATAGACAGCAGTGGTAACAATGTTCAACACTTGTAACAATGGAGGATTATACAGCAATAGGGTTCTCTGTGTGGTTCTTGTCCTCTACCTTGAGAAACTGTTACTGTGGTATTGTTTATGGGAGTTCAGGGAGAGGGAGTTGCAAAATCCGTTTAACAGTGGCACCAGAACTGTGTTGCTATAAAAATTAAAAATTGTTAGGGTTTTTTTGTTTGTTTGTTTGTTTGTTTTTTTTTTTTTAGAAATTGGCGATTCATTGTCCAGTCTTGTCTAGTGCTGCTAATGTAAAGTCTGATGTCAAGATAATTTGTTAACATCAGACCTGAGCCAGAACTCTTCCAGAATTATTGTAAGCATTTTCAGCATTTCTGTAATGCCAGCTAATTGTAACCAGCAGCACCAAGTAGCTCATTGGAATTTATTTAAAGCCATTTTCTTATTGTTTATTTATTAAATTGTTACTTCTAATGAACTTTAAAAGGGAAAACAGAACTTTTGAATCGCAGAAACTGGCTAAATAGATAACCTGTAAATATCATGTGCTATGAAAATATCTTCAATCCTGATGATTTCTGTCCTTCAGTTGTACATTTTCTTTTTTGTTTCAATTTATCTTTTCCCATCTAAAAAGTTCGGGAAATAATATGCTTGGTGGGCAGCAGCCTCAGAAACACTATGGCATCACATCCTCAATCAGCCTGGCCTTTCCCCGGGATATTGACCATATGTACACTCAGAAACTCATGGAGGCTATGAAACCTTTTGGAGTGTTTGAGGATGAAGATGAGCTTAATCACAGGTGAGTGTGATCACCATGGTGACAACAAATATTCACTTATTCATAATAGGAAATCAACGATCACTTTCAAATAATCTGACTAGTCATCTCAAATAATTAATTAGCCAGATCACCAATGCTGCTGTATCCATCGGAATAAATACTCATTTATGGCAAGCTTTTTTCCCCCCACGTTTATTTAAGTTTTTTCAGTTGCATGTAAAAAAAATGTTGCATATTTTTTAACTGATTTTATGTAGGCTTTTTAAACAAGATCTGTTGTAATTAGGGCTGTCAAAATTAACGCGTTAATCCCGCATTAATGCTAATTATTAACGACACCCATTTTATTAGCGAGAGATTAGTGCAGCATGCATTTGTTTGACCATTTATTAAAAATATAAATAAATAAATATTAAACATTCAATGCAAGAAATGTATTCACATCCTTTCTTTACTCAGATATAAATAAAAATGATGATAAAATTTTTTTTTAATTGCTAAACATTTTTGCTGATGCTTCAAGTCTCAAAACAAGCACATAAATGATCCACACGTCTGGCTATTAAAACACCCCATTGTGGAAACATAAAAGTTCCTTTTGGTGTCCTGATGACTTGCGTAATTTAAAACACCATAACTATTTTAAACATTTACAAGAATATTTTGTCTTTATGCTCTATGTTGCGTTTGGTTTCACTAATCATAAACATACATTTGCATAAATCATCCATATTTGTCTATGCCCATGTTGATTAGACTATTAAAAATGTGAAAAGTATTAATTTATCTTTAAAACAGATAAAAAATGTGCGATTTAAGTTTATTTATCTATCTATATCTATCTATCTATATAATATATATATATATAGATATATATATATAGATATATATAGATATATATATATAGATATATATATATATATATATAGATATATATATATATATATATATAGATATATATATATATATATATATATATATATATATATATACACACACATACTTTTTTTATATTTTTTTTCCCCCTTCTTCCATTCATTTTTGTGTTTTTGTATTGTGAAAATGGTCCTTCTATGTATAAGATGATTAACTCAATTTTCTCATTTATTTGACTGAGGACATGAATCTTTGACAGAGAACCATGTTTTATTAACATATAATAGAAAGCTTAGGATTAGAAAATAAAAAAGTTCCAACCAAGTACACAGTTGGTGTTGCATTTACAGTGTTCTGATCTGTTTATATTGTAAACAAAATAAATTTGTTTTAAATTGTTACAGGCTTGCAGTTCTTGGTAAACTGAATTCGTTTGTTAAAGAGTGGATTGCAGATATCAGTGAATCAAAGGTAAACCTTGCCTGCCTATCTTTCATCATGTGTTTGTCACTGAATTAGAGAGTAAATTTAAAGGAGATTTCCTGTTTCAGAATCTGCCACCTTCAGCTGTAGCAAATGTTGGGGGCAAAATCTTTACCTTTGGGTCCTATAGACTGGGAGTGCACACAAAAGGTACCCTTGATTGTTGATTAGTGACATAAAAAGCATCTTTTTCAGGTTTTGTACTTTTAAGGCAGAAATTAATTCTAGTTAAATCTGTGCAAATGTTTTATGCAGGCGCTGATATTGATGCCTTGTGTGTGGCACCTCGACATGTTGAAAGGAGTGATTTTTTCACATCGTTTTTTGAAAAACTGAAACAGCATGATGAGATCAAGGACTTACGGGTAAAGACTCCTCTTTATGCTGTCTTCATTTATTTGACTGTGCACAACTTCTCCATATTTGCAACTTGGTCTGTTTTATTTATTTATATATTTCTATTTTAGGCTGTAGAAGATGCATTTGTACCAGTGATCAAATTCAAGTTTGATGGCATTGAGGTAAATAAGGATATTTTCAACTTTGTAAAAATGTAAAAAATATTCTCACTTTTTAACCATTACCTCTCCTTTCACAGATTGATCTTCTTTTTGCCAGACTTGCCCTGCAGTCTATCCCAGATAACCTGGACCTTAGAGGTGATTCTCTGCTCAGAAACCTGGATATTAGATGTATTCGCAGTTTAAACGGTAATACTTTGTCCTTTCAGCATTCTTAACCTTGTCTATTTTTAGTTGTCCTTTTGCCTTTTCACTGAATGCCATGTGTTGCAGGTTGTCGTGTCACTGATGAAATCCTGTATTTGGTGCCCAACAAAGAGAACTTTAGACTTACTCTGCGGGCCATCAAACTGTGGGCTAAGCGTAAGTATTAATTGTTTGGGTTTGTTCTTTTACCAATTCTTTTTTTTTTTTTTTTTTTTTTCCTTCCAGACTTTAGAGTTGTATTTGGTCTTGTTTGTCACATTTATATATCCCACTAAATATCTCAGACAGAGAGACAGGTTTTTAAGGCATATATATTTTGATATGCATGCCATACTATCTGCCCTGTACTTTGCCAGTCACTTTACCAATAGTAAAAAAACGTTTTCTGCAACAATTCTGTTAATATCCACTTGGGGGCGTCAGAACACTACTTATGTAAAGTTTCCCGGCTACTTGAATCTATGAAAACTTTTTGTTGCTTGCAATTTCAGGAGTGAGATTGTATATTTATTTTCATAAATTAAGTATGTTTTTATTATCCATGAACTGTTTGATGCACAACATAATTTTTTAATTCATCACCTTATTTAGTTTTAATTCTTACTTTTTAAATTCTTGCCAGGTCGAGGAATTTACTCCAATATGCTTGGTTTCCTGGGTGGGGTGTCTTGGGCCATGCTGGTGGCCAGAACCTGTCAGCTTTACCCAAACGCTGTGGCGGCCACACTTGTGCACAAATTCTTCTTGTCTTTTCCAAATGGTAAAAATCTGAGCCAAGAAGCTCATTTGTTTCAAATGCTGTATGTACACACGTAGCTCTCAATCAACACCAGTCGTTCAATTTATTGTTCCTGGGAACAAAACATTTAGAATTAATTTTATTTATTCATAAATCGAAGTATGGAGTTTTTAAGTGTAAACAATGGGTCACATGCCTTGTTTATGTTATGTTCAACACAATTTTGGATGTATTTGGCTTTTATGCAGACAAAATGGCAGGTTTTTTTTTATACATTCGATTTTATAGAGAAGGTTAGGCGTCTTTACAGTCATAATGATTCTTCATCAAATTTATTTTTCCTGAATTGTAAAACTAGTATCATAAATGAAGGTCACTTGAATATTTGTTTACCTGGAAATGGTGAAAGATTGTGGTCATTTTATCCATGGTTTGTTGTATAATTTATGTAAAGGAGGATTCTGGACTTTATTTAACAGAATAATTTTTTTGCTCATAAGGGAGTGGCCAAATCCTGTCCTTTTAAAGCAACCTGAAGACAGTAACTTGAATCTGCCAGTCTGGGACCCGCGGGTAAGTGTGTTTTTGATAAACAAGGACATGCAGAGACTAAGAATGGAAACTTGAACACATTTCATATTCCACCCTCTCAGATTATTACCTGTTCTGCCATTAGGTTAACCCATCAGACAGGTACCATTTGATGCCAATTATCACACCTGCATATCCCCAGCAAAACTCTACCTACAACGTGTCCACCTCCACCCGCACCATCATGAGCGAAGAGTTCAAATATGGTTTGTTTTTAAGCAATGACATTTTCCTCCAGAACAACTGGGAAAAACAAATTTACTAGCTCATAATTATGGTGACTTGATTGCATTATTATACTTAGAATTTTAAAATGATTCTATGGCTATATATCAGACTCCTGAAAGCTCTAAATCTTATTTACCAGATATTTACATTTGTTTTCTTTTCTCAGGCCTTACAGTTACAGATGAAATCCTACTGGGGAAGGCTGAATGGTCCAAGTTGTTCGAGCCACCAAACTTTTTTCAAAAGTACAAGTATGTATAAAAAGTACAGCTAATATAAGGAAAATAAGGATATTCTAATACTGATAGATACTGCAATCTCATTACTCATTTGTGTTATTAGACATTATATTGTGCTCACTGCCAGCGCCTCAACTGAAGAGAACCACCTCGAATGGTAATGTTTTTCGACTGTTATTATAGTTTTAATTAAGTTATGTAATTTCATTTTGACATTGGTCCTTGTGCAATTATCAGATTGTGATAGTTATTTTGATTTAAATATTTTTTGTAATTTTTTTTAACTATTTGTACTGCATTTAAGAATCAATTTTAGAAACTTCCACGAAAGAGGGTTATTTTAAGCAACTCAAAGCATTTTGCAATGCTAAATTAATGGTTTGGTATGTGTTTTATATACAGTTTGTGGCTGTAATTGTTTTTATTTATTTTTGTTCCCGCTGTTCTTCAGTGTTATGAGGATTCAAAAAAACTTTTAGCTGTTTACCCATCCACAGTCAGAAGAGACTAACACTTAGTGGACAATCATGTGTTAATCTGCTTTCTTTAGGGTTGGGCTGGTAGAGTCAAAGATTAGAGTGCTGGTTGGCAATTTGGAGCGAAATGAATACATCACACTTGCTCATGTGAATCCACAGTCTTTTCCCTGGTCGAAGGAGAGTCGCAATGAGTGAGTATCTTTATGTAAAAAAAAAATTTATACCAAATAAATGCTTGTGGGCTCCACTTGTGTAGAAAAGGCACAAAGCATTAGATATATTAACCATATCATATGCTTGCTTGTTAAGCTTTACTGTCAACTTGTTTTTACAGTAATGACTTTGTTTCGATGTGGTTCATTGGATTAATTTTCAAAAAGTTGGAGAATGCAGACTGTGTGAACATTGATCTGACCTACGACATCCAGTCCTTTACAGACACTGGTAATTCTTTTCGTTTTGCTGTGTATATATTCATTGTAGTTTACATGGTTTGGATAAAGTTGTTAAAAGGATTGGTTTGGCTGACCTCTGCTATTTTTTGCAGTCTACAGGCAAGCCAGTAACATTAACATGTTAAAGGACGGAATGACTATTGAAGCCACGCATGTCAAGAAGAAGCAGCTACATCAATACCTGCCTGCGGAACTTGTGCACAGAGGCAAGAAGAAGGTAGGCGTTCTCTGAAAATGAGCGTGACAATTATTAAATTCATAATGATGACTTGGTGTTGTACAATTCACACTAAGTAATGTGATTTTTAACAAATTTTCAGAGCTTGGGAGATCTTAATCGCAGTTCAAATGGTGGTGGATCTAAACGCTGTTCACTGGATGGAAGTCAGCTGGACAGTTCCAGAGACACAGATACAGGCACCCCGTTCAGCTCTCCGACCCCAATTAGTAAAAGTTTCAAGTCAGCCTCCACACCTGACGACAGGTAATTCTAAGCAAAGGTGGTTTTGTCTTTATATTAAGCATTGTTACTCTGAATTTTTGTGTCCTTTGGTTTTCCTGTCTTGACCCTTTCTCTGACTATTCTTGTCTGCTCTTTTAAATAGCAGTACTCCATCCAAGCCTTCAGTTCCCATGTTTGTGGATAGCTCGCCATCCCCGGAGGTGTCTCCTCCAAAGAATGAGCCAGGAATGTCCATTCCAGTCATTGGAACAAGTAAGTTTCTTGTGTCCATATTTTCCTTTTATTTATGGAACAGAATGAATAAATGTACTTATTGTTTAGCCCATAAAGAAATTATTTTTATCCTCACTTCAAATAGGGGTCATATTCAGTATGTATGGTCTTGCCAAGTAATTACCCCTTTCTTACCTCAGAGACATCAGTCGCACAGGTGGCCAAGCACACAGTGCCCGTTGCAGGGAGCACCATTCCCACTGTGGTGGGCCGAAACGTGATGCCTCGTATGAGCCCGCCCAACACCAGTTCGTCTGACCTGACTAACGGCCTGAATGGAGCTGCACCTAAGAGACCCCACTCCCCTTCACTGGAGGAGCCACACAAGAAACTAAAAGACACAGAGCCGGTAAGTTTCTCACGTTTATCCAAACTTTTGTATGCTGTAAATTGTTTACTGGTTATACTTTTGGATCCATAGTTGATTTGTCTTTTGTTTTTATTTTAGTTTGCAGTAAGTGTTCTGACACATTCACTTGAATTTCCATGTTTACTTTTTATCTCTTTGGTTATTCCTCGAAACCTAATGACTAAAATATCCATATTTAATTTTGTGATTTTAATTGTTTTTTTCTTTTTACAGCAAGTGTTTGCTGATGATTATAACTTTAAAGAACCATACCCACCTTCCCCTAATGGCCAGGAAACAGTAGATGACCCAGCATCAGTAAGTGTAGCTTATCAGGTTACTGTCCTATATACAGTTTTATTTGATAAGTTATGGTGAACCTTTACTGATTTGTGCATGTACTTAAAAACAAGGGGGGAACAAGTATGTCAAAGTATTTTATGTAAATCAAATCTCGAAGTCTTATCTCTTCAATAAAATCTTTTCTGAACAGGAGGGTCATTCAATTACAAAGCCTATGCCCATTCCCACTATCGATACATCAAGGACACAGGTATTTGGCATGTCAGGATCCCTGTCACACATTGGATAATAAAGTTGATTGTATAATGTGTATGCTTGTCTTTACAGAGGCTACCCAGTAAAGAACTGCCAGACGCTTCCTCTCCAGTACCTACAAGCAATTTGCGTGTCATTAAGAACTCAATCAGACTCACCCTTAACCGATAGCAGTGAACTCTCCGTAGGTAATGGTTAATGTGGCAGCCATTCCAGGATTTATTTTTTTCCTTTTCATCTTAATTTACCATCATTCAGATTGTATACCTGGAGGCTACTTGAGAGAGCCAGAAACTGTGGACAGCATTAATGCTTTTAATTTCAGGCTACCACAGGTGCTCATCTGATCTTCCTTGAGACATTGTAAAACATTATCAGTATAAAGTATTAGACCATGTTTGTTTTTTTTTTGTTTGTTTTTTTTTTTTCCATATTATATATGTATACTGCCTCAATGTGTCAAATACTTGCTAAGTGGGCACCTAACTGAGCGTGTTTTGAAATGTATATTGTACAGTAGATGTAGTTTGTATATAATGTCTTTAGTCATTGTTAATCTTTCTATACCATTCTATTGTAGTTTTTACTAACAAAAAAAGTTAAAACAAAAAAAAAAGTTTGTGTAAGAGTCCCCCTTACCCTCTCACCTTTTTCTTTTCTTTTTCTCCCCTCTCTCTCTCTCCTCCCCTTATCTTAACCACTGCCCCAGTTTCCAGTCTTTTGCTATGATTGCCATGAATTCGAAAAGTGTTTAGATTAGGATGTTTATTAAGGCTGAGTGGTACTTAAGTGGGCCTGCTTTATCCAAAATTAGACCTATTTACTGATAAATCCACTGACCTAGCACTTATGTATTTACTCAACCTGCTACACAGTGTAAAGGCTGAGGTTGGATATTGTCTGTAAGGCCAGGCTGGACAGAGCAGGCCATGTTAGGTTTGTGTTTTGTTAAAAATTATATTATTGCAGTATGAGCGAAGAGTGTGTGTGAGTGTGTGTGAGTGTGTGTGTGTGTGTGTGTGTGTGTGTGTGTGTGTGTGTGTGTGTGTGTGTGTGTGTGTGTGTGTGTGTGTGTGTGTGTGTGTGTGTGTGTGTGTGTGTGATTTATTCCTGACTTTGGGGCTCTACCCCTGCGCCTCCCATGGAGGTTTCGTTGGCAGCAGCATATTACTTTCAGCAAAAAGAGACAAATGGAGAGTGTTTCTCAAATGCCCCCCCTCTTCTTTTTCCTTTTTTGTTTCTTTCTTTCCACAAACCTCTGCTCTCCCCACAGATGTACAGTTTAAAAAAAAAAAAGTATTAAAAACGAGGCTTGCTACTCATTTGGGGTTTCCTTCACCTTATTTATTTGCTTATTTGTACCAGTAACTTTTATATTGCAGGCATTGCAGATTGAGATTTCTTAAAACCTTATTTCCACAAACAGGTTCGACGTTTTGTGTTTAATTTGTTTTTGTGGAAAATACAAACTATATATATACACACACATCCTTTTTTTTTCTTTGGTAGGGCAAAAGTTCTATTTCAATACGTATTTTTGTATATAATGTATTATGCCTCATTAAAACTGAGACCATAAAAAAGTTACAAAACCCCATAACGTCTAATGTCTTTACTGCACATGTATGTTTATATGCTCTGTAATTTCCATTGTGCTGCACACACATTCATTTCCTCATAGGAAGTTTGCTGGAATCCTCCTGTCTTGCTCCCTTTTGTCGGCCATTTCGGAAGTAAGCCATGTATGTTACACAAACAGCAAAAACTGTGTACGACATTGTTGACTGCTGTTTGGATGTGTCCATTTCCTCATTATACTTTTGCCTAGAATGGGCTCGTCTGATTAGTTTCAATTAGTATCTCTTTATGATTTGTACCATTTACTGCTGGTTGTTAATTCAGATGAGCTTCGGAGGCGTGTGATGCCTCTGTTTCTGGCAATTTGTCTTTCAAAGTTACCCAGAATTTTATTTTTTTTTTCTTTTTCGGTCAAAAAGAAGGTTGAGTAGCGAATGCACTGGCGAGTTTGTATCAGATATAATGTGTATACTTTTGCCGTAGCTGAAGTTCACTCCCGAATCAAAGGTTTCATTTTTAAAATGGCTTAGCAAAATATGAATCAAATTGATTTGTATAATAAATTCACCAATTGAATCCAATATCCCTGCCTCATAACCGTACCTCTGCTTGCCCAATAGTGTGACTTGCTGATCAATACTGTAGTCTGACATTGTAGACGACGCATATTTAGGTCAATTACTTCCCTTCGGAAAAAAATGTATATATAGTAATACACTGTGTTTATTGCTGTGTTCATTTAGTTTTTATGTGTCAGCGAATCCCTTTCTGTTTATTTTTCTATTGTCTGAATTAACTTCCTTGTTCTCGTTTTTCTGGGAGATTCCCATTTCTCCGAGTAGGCGAATGACGTTTTAGGGGGAATACCCTTCAAGATGACGAAGAAGCGGTCCAACGACATCATTCCTTTTTAGATTTTGCATAATGTTTACATCATTTTACGTTTCAGTGCATACATTTTAGAGAGTCTCATGGCTAATAAACCTAATAGGATTAAATATACTAGATTGGATTAATTTTGTCATTATAAATTTCCAAATCATTGTTAGTCTCTTTCTCTTTTTTTTTTTAAATGAAGTGATTTGTGTCCGAGTTTATTTTCCACTTGCTTTTGGGACAGGTTATTGATTCGCCACTTATGATCCTTTGTAGTGATGTTTTCCTTACATTTCAGGAATCCAACACATTTAAGCGTCTGTGAAGTAGAGGTGTAATCAGTAGGCGTGTTATTTTGGACTATACTTTATTCTGATTGGTTTTGAATAAAAGGGCGGTGCTTTAAGCTGGGGAATTCCCAAAACGACGTTATTGCAGTGTTCTTTTTTTTAAATAGAGTCAATGCACTTGGTTCAGCCCAAAAAAAGAACCGATTCCTTTGGTTCTTTCCAGTTCTAGTAAATGTATTGTTCTTTGTGGTAATCTAATGTATTTTTTATTTAATTTTATTGTGTTTTATAAAACAATTTACTTAATGCAAAAAAATATATATATTGTACTCCATACTTGCATTGATTTATTGACGGACTATGGCGTATTGTTATGCTATTGTGTCTGCTCTAAACTAAAATGAAACAAAATTCACAACTGTTTGTCTTTCATATCTGTTTGATATTTGCCTCCTCAATACATCACACTTACACTCTAGCAGCAGCGCAGACTGACCACCCAGAGAGCACAGCTACACATTAGTTTTGTACAAGGCCTGGCTCTTGCATCTCTAAACTGTAGCAACTAATTGTATTTTAAATTAGTTTTAAGAATGGTGCTTTGGGTTGTACATAATCCAGTGGCGGTCCAGGCATTTCACGCAAAGGCCTTTGGAGGTGTTCTACCTGAATCAATCCACCTCTTAATACCATCATTTTAATACCATCATTATAACACCATGGCTATAGAAACCATAAATATTATTCAGAAAACCAGTATAACAGTGGGCTGCATTACAGACATGTATGGCTTGCAGTGAGAATGAATGTCTACTAAAGCAAGAAACATAATAGATACATTTTAACTGCAGCCACAGCTACACAGCCGGCATACCTCATCGCCAGCAGAAACACCAATAATAACCTCATGAAATGACAGTTCCTCAAACACAAACATAAAATCACAATTTTCCTAAAGGATTTAAATGAAGGCAAATTGTGGGTTGTTAGTGCAAATTCTACAGGAAAGAAAACATAAAAAAACTATTCTTTAAAAAGCTTAACAGTTTTGAGCTGTTAAAGCCGACCTTTCTTCACAATGTCCTGCTTTTTTTTAAGTTCATCTTCTAAATGTCCTTGTAAGTGTATCTACGATCAAATCAAAATTTTCTCCTCTGTCAGCCATTGTGAAATGAAAAAACAGCTATTAAATCCACGTGAATATATTTGAGCTTGTGCAATTTGCTACAGATGCAGTTTGCAAACGCTGACTACTGCGCTCTCTGACCATCCAATCAAAGGACATGAAAATACAGACATTAGTGTTTGCCTGCTAGATGACCCTGATGTTGCCAAATCAAAATCTGATTGGTAAAAACAACAGTTTCATTGTCATGTGTTGCAAGCTATGGGTGCTTGCACTGTTGATTCTGAAGGCCTCAAGGTAGATTTCTTTGGTTTTGACAACTCATGATGGCTGAAATATGATTGGATAAAGACATACACTACCAGAAGTAATGTAATCAAAATGAAAGATATGAAATAAAAGTAATAGACCACTGGGAATGATGTAATAAATATTTGTGGAAAAAATATATTTGAACAATAGAGTTTAGGCTGAGCAGAGAAGGCCTTGCTTGCCCTTATATACTGCCACTGGTATAATATCATGTCAGTATCTGATAATTTGAATGCAGAGTGGCCATGAATGATCAGTGAACATTTCATGATTGACTCGTGTTCTTTAGAACGGCTCTTCGAAGTCGGTTCCTAGAGTCGACTCTTTCGCGAACGACACTTCTATACTTAAACGTCACTGCTGAATACATTCGTCACTTCATTCACTTGAGTTGAGACGCACGCACTATAAGCTGCTGTCAGGGTGTCCACAGAAATGGATGGTAAGTACGAGATTATTTAATGATTTTATATCTCTATTATATTAGTAATGATTAATCAGTATAATTACCGTTACGCTTTACATCATATCATGGATACTGAAATGAACTAATTGACCTGATTTGTCGCTATTGAAATTGAAATAATAATATTCATTCACAACTGAATGGCTTTCACAAAAATCATATTCAAGCGAATTGTTTTAGATCACAAACGATACTGAAAATGTAACGTCGGTCCATATAAAAAGATCTGTAAAGAATAAAAAAAAAATCAGTGAAAATTCATGGCAGACATATGTGCAGAAGGAAATCAAAATGAGGAACATCTGTCAACTGCTTTCGACTTCAAGTTCCCATTAGCAGAGTCATGATCAAATTGTGCGCTTGTGTCTTACCCCGTACTGATTTTCTCTCGTCTTTTCTTGCACAGCTCATTTCGCTGTACTGAACAGTAAGTTAATAACTGCTCCTGATATGTCGAATGTCTCCTTTGCTTAAACCTCCTGCTTGTTTGCCTATTACTTCCCTCCTTTAAAAAAAAAAAAAAAAAAAGCTATGGCTGGCTTGTTGAGGTTGTAGGGTAGGTAGGTCTCTCCCTGTGTCCTGCATGCAGAGCAGGTGAATGTGACTGAGGTCAGCTGTGTGTACTTGCTGCTCTACAACACTTTCTGCATGTGCCAGATGGAGAGCTTTACAGCAATGCATCCAACATTCAGACATCAGCTACCCTGTGTGGTGTTGATATTCTAGACTGTACAATTGGCTGAAAGAAAAAAAAAAAACAGACAGAGATGATTTACATGAAAACACTGAGGCAGTAACTAAGGGTCTTATGCCATGCACAGCTGTGCCAGAACATCTGTGTGATACAGTCTGTGATAATCATAATCATAAACTGTGGTCCACTCGCACATCAGAAAGGGCTTGTGAGCAGTGTATACAGACAGGTGTAGGGAGGGGGAAATCATTTGGTGTCAGCTGTGGGTTTTTTTTTCTGAGGAAAAAAACACTGTGATGTACAGATGTTTAGATGGTGCCTCTTTTGCAGTATTTCTCGGTACCTGTAAAAATCTACCTAATGCATTCTACTAAATGCATCATGTTCCCTGCTTTGTGGCATACTGGTTTCTCTCAGATCTGGTTGTTTTGCTTTACAAGGGGATCTGTCTTTTAAAGTTACTTATATAGAATGGTTACTGGAGTCACACATTCACTGAGTTCTGAATAATTTTTTTTTCCGATTAGTGGGAGAGCCCTGTGTTCAGATCTTTGAACAACCCAAACAAAGGGGCATGCGCTTCAGGTATAAGTGCGAAGGCCGTTCAGCAGGAAGTATACCTGGAGAAAGAAGTTCTGACAACAATAGAACTTATCCAAGCATTCAGGTATACAGCATACAACTCATCTTGTATAGATTCTCAATTTTTTGGTCATATTTATTTAGCAGCGTTCAACATTTGTAAATTGATTTCTCCTTGTCATCAGATTCTGAACAGCTGTGTAAGAGGAAAAGTACGTGTGTCATTGGTAACCAAAAATGAGCCATACAGACCACACCCACATGACCTGGTGGGAAAGGACTGCAAGGATGGATATTACGAAGCTGAATTTGGACCTGAACGCAGAGTTATTGCGTAAGTTTGAAGTCTGAATTACTTTTATTACCTTACCTTCTATAATATACGTTTCCATGTAATACTTTTGTTTTTGGATCAACACATCTTCCCTTCTTTATGAACATTCAAAATAAAAATGGCTTATGTCCACTTACTGTCACAGACCTTACCATACACATATAGCAACACTTCTCCCCTGAAGGTCTGTCCATTTTTTGTTAAATATCAAAATGTTTCTAAGAAAGATTGGCAAAAGGGGAGTCCCCTGGTATGCAAAATGTGTAATGACTGTCCACTACTCTTAATGTCTATTCTGTTACATGACACACCAAACTGCATTGACTATTTCATTGGCTTGGTTTGACCGTGACTTTATTTCATAGCTTCCAGAACCTGGGCATCCAATGTGTAAGGAGAAGAGAAGTCAAGGATGCCATATTGCAAAGAGTGAACAGAGGCCTCAACCCCTTCAGTGGTGAGATATTTGTAGATTCTAATGATGTCATGGCATTTATGAAATCTTCTATTCTGGTATTAAACAGGACATTATTCATTGAAATCAGAAGGAATCAGATCATGTATGTTAGTAGATATGACAATCACTACATCCTTTCAGTTACTGCTATACTGTTTGTGTTTAAGCAACAGTGGTATCAGGAAAGAACAAGTAACTACTTCTCGTTTCAGTAACGCCATTGCACAATTGGCTGCAGTGTCACATGGCATGTGACATGGGGAAATTTGTTGAGAACAGGAATGAAGGACTGTATTAATGCTGTCTAAAATATCAACAAAAAGTAAAGCTATGTTACTCGGTGTATTATCAATCCACAGAAAAAAGATGTAAAAATAATTGAAAGAAGCACACTAACGAATACATAGGCATCGCCACAGTCAGCATGTCGTTGATGGAACAATTTTAAAAAATGTATGTGTAGGATCATTATGATGCTCATGGGTTTGTCCCTATAGAGCACAAGTTCTCAGGTCTGGTTGTGGAGTGCCCCCTGTTTTCCTTGCTCTATCACACCCTCTTCACCCTTAGGAAGAGCTGTTTAATAGAAAAATGTAGTTGAATCAGGTGTGTTGGGAGCAAGGAAAATACAAAGATGTGCAGGACATGGGGTACTCCATAAGCCTGTTTTACAGAGAGTTAATTCATGTATCAGATTGCACATTTTCACAAAGACTTCTTTAGGATCGCTTTGCTAGCATGGCTTATCGTGACATCAATGAGGCCCAAGGATTTGACACAGAAAGCATCCCATAACACCAATCAGGACTTTTAAACAATCCTTTATGTACATGACAGGTGCATCAGACCCTCTCATTTGGACAATGTAGAATCAAAAGAATGGTCAGTGCTACAGTCGTTACTTCCTCTTGTACATGTCTTTTGACTTGAAGACAACTCTCACTTCTGCTGAAAAAAGGGTGCTTCCTAAAGTGATTACATGTCATAGCCTTTTACTTCCTAAAAGCAACAAAATCTTATCTGTTAAAAAACAGAATAGAAGTACATTGTGCGTGAAACACATTTCTTGGCTGCGTCATTGTAGTAAAATGAGTGTTGATATTAGTTGGGATGATTGAGCATGTGTAGAAGAGAGAGCCTGACAGCAATGATGCTGTTATTAGTTATTGGCCTTTTTTGACTCATGCTGTGTGACCGTATGGATTGAAATTAGTTTCTGTCTAATTTCTGTTTAATTTTTGAATATGTATGTAGATGGAGGTAAAAAAAAAGGCCCAGTGAGATGTGAAATAGTGTAGACAGCAGTGGCTGGAGATATGTGTAGGTATGTCATGTAGGTCTCCTAGTTTAGCCTCCCTTCTGCCCACATTCACCCAAACGCTTGGTCTGTGAACACCCACAAGACTTGTGCATTCATCGATGTGTTACCCTTTACACACATACATATATGCAAAAACTGTGCATGCACATCACCTCCTCGTTTTCACACTTTGCCTCTGACGCTACGCCCACTCACCCTCCTACTTTCTCTCATATATCAGTGTGTCTACAAAGCCGTTTTTCTATATGCCTCTCTTTCTGTGTGTTCTTTCTATATCTATCCACCTCTCCCTCTCAATTTTTTTCCTCTTTGAGGCCTTGTGGTTTGAGCAGAAGCAGAGCTCCGAACGTCAGGTTAGCAGCCTCTTCACTGTAGAGTCGTCATCTGTCCTCAGAGCTCTCTTGATTCTTGGTTCTCTGTGATATTTCCATTTGTGGTGACCTCACCTCGGTTGTCAGACGCACGTCACACTCAGTGGGTGGGAGAGTCCACTCTGAACACTCTCCTGAAAGAGAGAATGAGTGGGCTCAATGTGCACGCATTGAGAAACATCTTTATACGTATATATTGTGTGTAGGATGTAAGTGTCTACACGGTGTGCGTGGGCATATGTCAGTGACTTACCCGGGGATACCACTAAGTAGCTTTTGCAGCAGTATGACGTAGAAAGAGGCGTCACTCAGAGATATTCAAGATTAATAGGCTTTGAGATAGTTTAGATTTTGCCTGTTGCATGACTGCACTGAGGCTGGTAAATGTTGTACTCGCTCTGAGAATCTGCCGTTGTGCATTTATGCTCTCTATGTCACCACTGGCATTTATTGTGGTGAGATAATACATAGTGTAATAATGATGCATACTAACATCTGTTTGCCTGTGTTTGTGCTTGGATGTGCAGTTCCTCGGGAGCAGCTTTTGCAGACGGAGGAATACGACCTGAACGTGGTGCGTCTATGTTTTCAGGTCTTTCTGCAAGATGAGACTGGATGCTTCAGCATTGCGCTGCCACCTATCATCTCTAATCCCATCTATGACAACCGTGAGTTGCCACAAAACACACCTACTGTAGTCACTAAGATTATGGCACATTTGGTCAGTTTTCATTATGACACCTATAGCAATTAGCCGGCTTTGAAATTTTAAGAATGGAATTATCCTTTATGTACATTAAGTATTCACATTGCCACATTTTGTCATACTACAACCTGGAAACAAAGTAGACCTTAATGGAATTATATGTCATGAATCTACAGAACCTATATTTGTAGATAAAAAAAAGTACTGACCCACATTGCTTTTAAAACCACTAAATTAGTTCTGGTGTAACCAGTTGCCATCAGAGGTCACAAGAGTTCGTCTGTGTGCAGGAATTAAACTGTCAAATTATGAGTAAACATACCTTTTTCAAAACCCAGGGTTTGGTTATTGAAATATTCCATTGAACTTTAAACATGGCACAGAACACATTAAATACATTATTTAAAAAAGTCAATAATATGGCAAAACCGCTTGTTCTTGATCACTTATTGGTTGTGAATGTCTTTAATTGTGCATAATTATGAATAATATTAGTCTCTTTACAGCAAAAGTTAATTGGGTTAGAATTTGCAGATGTCACAGAGAAGCAAATAGGACTTATCAAATTACAGGAAGTGAGTATGGCCCCATTTAGCACTTCCTGAGTTGCTAGGTAGTGTGAGTACCGTGTGTAAGCGGAAGCCACACTTCAGAGGGCTGTATGGGCCAGTGTCATGTTGGGTAAGACAACGCAAGACAGAGTCAAGAAAAAAGTGTTACATGTATGTAATACACGTGAGGTAGATTCTTTTTGTTGTGGCATTAATAGTGTACAAACCACTGTTAGTTAGATAAACTTCCTTAAATTAGATACTTTAATACACATAAATCACTTAAAGAGGAAGTGCAAAATGGCCCCACCCTTATGTTCTAAAACAGGACCTGCCACCCTGTTGTATACTTTGATAATTCACTTACTTCCTTCCATAGCAGAAAGTTTGACATTTTTTGAGGCTCTGTTTTTGAAGTAATGAGCACAACGCAGGGCATTTGAAAAAGGCTTGTCCATAGCAGCTGTCATTCCCAAGTGAAGTCACCATTTTTGAAAGGAACAAATAGTGGACACTTCGCGCATTAGACACTTTGCAGTGTTTTTATAGTAAATGGCTAACAGTGGTTGTGGCAGTTAACAGTTAACAAATTTATAAATGTAGGTCAAGTTCTTGTAAATAAAACTTTAAATAAATAATAAAACTGTAAATAAAGCTCTCTGTCTTTTCACAGGCTAAAAGAAAAGATAACACAGTGTCGAGGTTAGAGTTAGGGTTAATGATGTTCTTTAACAAATTTCAATACTTCTTTGAATAACTGTCAGTGACTGTGGGTCAGCCTCCATTTCTGAATGCGACCCTTTTTCGAGTATAGGCTATTGTTTCTTGTCATGATCAATTAAATGGAACCCAACCAGATAGGGAGATGGGAATTTGAGTTCAGATCACAGCTCATGCTTTGATTTGATTTTTTGGTCTTGTGTACCATTTGTGTCCTGAAAATTAACACGACTTTTAACCTACACTCCCGCTGGCTGTTCCACAGGTGCCCCAAACACAGCCGAGCTGCGTATTTGCCGTGTCAACAAAAATAGTGGCAGTGTAAAGGGTGGTGATGAGATCTTCCTGCTCTGCGACAAAGTCCAAAAAGGTACAAAATGATTGTATATGTATTATTAACACTCAAAAGAATTTACTCCTGAACCAAACCACACTTTGGATGATTCTTCCAACAGTGCTTAATTCTCCATCAGTTTTTTTTATTTCATCTCTTTTCATTGTGCTATAATTAACTGCCATACATGTAACAGTCATTCATTGAAAATAAAACCTCATGCTTTCTTTACACTTCCATGTAACATTTAATTACATCAGTCATCTTTCATCCTTCCATCCTTGCTTCATCACACTAGATGATATAGAAGTACGCTTCTTCACCCAGACCTGGGAGGCCAGAGGTTCCTTCTCCCAGGCAGATGTGCACAGGCAGGTGGCTATTGTTTTCCGTACGCCTGCCTACTGCGACATTTCCATCACATCGCCTGTCACTGTGCACATGCAGCTGCGTCGCCCAACTGACCAGGAAGTGAGTGAACCCATGGAGTTTAGGTACCTGCCTGATGACAAAGGTAGGTTTTCACTTTTTGCATTTTGCACTTGGTACAGAATGTCAGCCAAATTCCTCTTTGCAAACTTACACAAATGGATAAATCAATGGCATCAAACGTGAAAATTAATGTTGCTGTACTATGTACATTGAGCCCAATCTTATAGATGCTGTATGCTAATAATGTGTGCTTTTCTTTAGATCCATACGGCTGTCGAGAAAAGAAGCGAAAAATTGAGAACGTAATGAAGTCCTTCAATTTTAAACCTGAGATCCCTATGACTAGAAAAACTCAAAATCCTATGATGAATGCAAGGATTAAAAGTGGTGAGAAACTAAAATATTTGCAGCAATTTTTAGACATTTTTCTTTTTATAAAGCATCACTCTCTATTGTGTATCTTACTGTATATGCAATTTTCTTCCACAGAGCCAAATTCCTATGTAAAACCCCCTCATCCTGGTATGATGAGGTCAAATCAACAAATCATGTACAACAATGCCTATCAGCCCCCACATATGATGACATCCACTTCAGCATCTCCAGCTCCAGGATCATTCAATCAAGGTCAATGGGGTAGTTCTTCACTTCACTTCAGCCCTGCTAGCAACAACCCCGGGCCCAGTAATGGAGTGGGTATGTCACAGGTTAATCCAGTTAACCTCATAACCCAGCTCCTTCCCTAAGCAACACTGGGGAGAGTGGAAACAACCTTCCCTTACTGAGTCCAAGAGATCTGGAGTTTCTTGACACAGGTGCTTCTGCCATCCCACCACGACAGGAGCAACTGGAGCACAGTGTCCAACATTCACAGCAGCCTCATCATAGGAAGGAAACCATGCCTGTTGGTGAAAGCATCTGGCAAAACTTTGAACCACCAGGAACACAAAATGGGCCAACAAACACAGGGATTATAGGGATGAATTACACATATCCATGTAGTCAGGATAGAAACGAAATGCTCCATAGCCTAGTAGGTCCTCAGACAGGTGTTCATTTGAAACAAGAGCCTCAAGGTCAAAGTAATTTGGCAATGTTGGAACCTAACTCATCCCTCTTTAACTGCACAGAGTCCTACATGATCTATCAAACACCAAGCAGTAGCAATCAGGAGGCCATGAGACATGCAGCCAGCAGTAGACCTGGTGAGTCAGGACAGAGGAACACACAGAACCCATCCTTTTCCCTTTCCAGCATTGTCCAAGAAGCCCACCTCGAAACCCTCAACTGGCCCTACAATCAATTTGGTGGTGAATAAGAGAAAAGTTAAAAACTGTTCTCAACTATGGATGATAATATATGTATGTTGTTTTAAAAGTGAGTTAATGATACTATATTTTTCAATGTTTAAATATCTTAAAATGCTGGATGATATCTGGAATAATGTGTAGTACGATTTTATTGTGTCCCCAATAAGGCACTGAGTTTATGGTTGTAATGGATAGTACCATAGCTGGAACAGGTAACCTTTGAGCAATTCCTGCAATATACATTACTCTAGCAATAAACTTAATAAGCCTCCAAAGCCATTACTACTACCACTGTCATGGTAGAAAACAGGCAGCAATGATTTAATGAACATGTACATAGATTTTGATGAACATATTTAGGGAATTCTGGCAATCCTGTCCATACTTTCTCAATTATGAGGAAGTAATTCTGTTCTCTGGAACTTGCAGGGACCTTAAGACCCTGTGTAATGGCTATGTCATATTAAACACACATTCTGTCCAAAGTTCTCAAAATGTTGGGTAAATACTTAAAAAAAAATGTTTGTATTTTTTTTTTGCTGTTATTAAAATGATGCTGATATTTTCTGCTTTTTTTTTACTACTGGAAATTGATTATTGTACTTAGACTTGTTTTTCAGCTTCACAGTCAACTAATGATGATTTTTCTATTTAGTGTAACTGTGTTTGTTTTGTATTTTTATACAATAAAAAAAATTATATTCATTTTGTATTACTTTATGAAATACCATACTGTTAAGATTGATTCCTCTGTTATCTTTAGTGCCATGTGGAAAGGAAGAAAATAAGAACATCTGTCATGGGGATAACATTGCTTGGTTTGTAGATATAGTTTCTTGTCCTCAAAAAACACCATTGCAAAAGTCTGCTGTGACATTGCACTTGGATAGTACAAAACTTTATCTTTTCTTGTTTCAAATACTCATGTTTGTGCTCAAATGACACACTTTTAATGAGCAAATTTGTATGGTGCTTGTGCCATTACAACATGTTCTTCACAACAGTGTCTATGTGATGTAACACGTGATGCGTTTCACTTAGCTCGTTTGCTCAACCACTTTTGCAATTCTGGATTGTTTTATCACAACTTTAAAGCAATCACAGTTCTTTTCTCTTTTTGTTGTTCCGTTGTCTGTTTTTTTCCTTTTGCATTGTGAACATTTGCACTGGTAAAGACAGTTGCTAAAGGTAAAAATACCTTTAATTTGGAGATAAGGGGAAAATATGAAAGATTTTATTTATTTATTTATTTTTATCGTTATTGAAATCTCTATACTGATCTATAGTATACACACATTTCTACTTTATCATCTGCATCTTTGCAGTTTCTTTCCCATGATTGCACATTTCATGGCAATTCATTGTAGTGAATTACTAGTAATTAGTGATCTCTTTTAAACAAAATGATAAATCATTAGGATTATTGCAGAACAGCCACAAACCAGTACTCAATAACTCACTTTGACATATACTTCTTTCTTTCCACTGGATGTTTTAAAGATAACCATTGGTATATCTGTATAAAGTTATAACACGGTCTAGCTTCTCTCACGGACAAATATCAACTTATTTGAAGAGAGAAATGAGTAGAGACTTTGTGACTGTTCTTTTATGATACCCCATTCCTCAAGCTCTCAGAAACAGGATCCAACATGTTATGTACCAGTGTTTTGTGCTGCATGCTTGGATATTTGGTTTAGTGAATCCCATTTACAATCCCTTCCTTTCTAGGATTTAGCATTGTATCATTTAAAAACCATTCAAAACGTAGGCTGTCTGTACTATTAAAGATTGCATAATCTTGTTTGGTGGAAAGTCAAAAGATAGAAGGAAGGAAAACATTTTTAAGAAGCCTTGCCTGAAGGTTTTATTGTGAAGATTGACAGAGATTGACTTTACTGCAGATACAAAGTAAAAAATGTTGTTTCTTCATGTGTCAATATGAAGTGTCTATATATGGTACACACCTGAACTGTTGACGTACTGTTTAGATTACATTTATAATTACACATAGCGTCACATATAAGGCAATAGCACTTTGTTTTAAAATTGTTTGGAACGCTTAAAATTGTAATCACTAATGCAGAGCCTTAATCACTCAGCTCCAGCACTAGTTTGTCAAAGTTCACACAGATTATAGAGAATTATGTCAAGTGTGTATATATATATATATATATATATATATATATATTTATTATATATAGTCTTCCTGTGTAATATGGATCTTGTCCTTAAAAAAGTCAGCGCAACTCCTTAAATAGAACATGCGATGCGTGACAGTCTTTTTTTTGTTTCAACAACACTTGCTGGTTAAATTCGATGCTTCCTGTCAGAGTGTAGCATGAAAAAGAAAGAAACCACAAACAGAAAACAATTCAGCCATGTGCAAAGCACCAAACATGCAGAGAGAGAGAGAGAGAGAGAAAGAGAGAGAGAGAGAGAGAGAGAGTGAGTGAGTGAGTGTGTAGGGTGTTTTGGTGATGAGGATGCCACTATGGGATTTCCTTTCTTGAATTTTGCCTACACAAATTAGGTGAATGAAAATTATTTGCAGGAAGTGTGTAGCCTGAAGATGATGAACCCTGTCTAAATCTGTAAGCTTTTGCACAGGTTCACTTTTAAGATAAGATGTTAATTTATTAGTCTAGGTTTAAGAAGAAAATCCAACAAGGATTCATTTGACCTAATTATGAAACAAACTCATTTGGTGTTGTACATGTGTGAGAGAAGAAGAATTTTAGAATTAGGAGAGGAACTCATTTCATGAACCGACTTGCGAATGACATACACCTGAGGTTTTTGTAACTTGTGCACGTTTGATGATGTACGTTTTGAATAATATGTCTGCCCTGGAACATTGCCAGGGCAAAAACATCATCATAATCAGCTCTATCAGTTCCAGTCAGGCTCCTCCCATGTCCTTCATCACAGGCCTACACACACACGCACTCAGATACACACACCCACACCATTATTTGATGATACACCTCAAAAACCTGCTCGTTGTGTGTTTTAACCCACTCCACAGGAATGAGGAAGTTACAGGATCAGGTTACAAATTAATTTGTACTGTTCACGAATAATATAAAATACATACAAAGAGCACCTATTTCCATTTAACGATTAATGCAGTATATATATATATATATATATATATATATATATATATATATATATATATATATATATATATATATATGCATGCTTAATACATGCTACCTAATGGTTTGGCAGCTTGTACTTACCTCATAGAGCAAATCTCAGATCACAGAACAGGGAAAATCCCTAAATAATGTAGGGACAGCAGAGCATTCATTGTGATTTGGATCTAGATAAACATAGAGTTTGCAATGACAAATGAAAAAAGAGCTCTTACATTTACCCGTTTTGTGCACAATTTAGAGTATAAACTTATGCACTTACACTTTTTTGGATAGCAGGGGTTCTTAATCATTCATTAATGTATCTGATCATTCATTAATTCATTCAATTTCATTGGTTTCTTTAATTTGATAAATCCTATTTAACATAATACATTGGATTGTTAGGTTTGATAGAGAATCTTTAATGTGTACCTTAAAAGACACAAACTGAAGAACCTTTAGGGGTCCAAGATTTAACTTTTTCTTCTAAGCATGTAAAAAGTGACACTTTTGCTCAATACTTTAGTATATGGAAATTGGAATGGAAAACTAGAATACAGTAATGAATACATAGAATACATAAAGAGAATCTGAACTATATTGGGGTTTTGATTTTTTAGCTATATACTGAAAACTACGAGAAACTTTTTTTTGGTTAAATAAATAAATATATGTGGTTAATAAATGTGTTTTGGTTAAAGGTGATGTTGACAATATTGAGCATCAGTGCAATATTAAGATGAGCAATTTTGGGGCATTTCTGTTTCTATTTATTCAACGTTTAGTAGATGCTTTTTCTTTTTAAATCCTTTTTAATACAACCCAAATGCCCAAAAAGCTGGGACAATAGGAAAATGTAAATAGAAACAGAATGCAGTGATATGAAAATCTTATAAACCCATATTTTATTCACAATATAACATAGAAAACATATGAAATGTTTAAACTAACATCTGCTGAGAAGCAGAGTCTTTCAGAAGTAAAGATGGGCAGAGCTTTACCAATCTGTGAAAGACCAAAAATGTGACCACAAATTGTGAAACAATTTTAGAATAATATTCCACAACATAAAATTGCAAAACAGTTGAAAATCTCATAATTTACAGTACATAATATCATCAAAAGTTTCAAAGAATCTGGAGAAATCTCTGTGCTCAAGGGACAAGGGGGAAAATCAGTACTGAATGTATGTGATCTTCAGGGCTTCAGTTGTCACAAAACAGTCATGATTCTGTAATGCTAATCAATGCATGTGTTTGTTACCACCTCCAGAAATCAGTGTCTGTGAACACAGTTTGCAATGTCATCCACAAATGCAGATTAAATCTCTATCATGCAAAGATGTATGCATGCACATGATCCAGAAATGCCACAACCCTCTTTGGGACAAAGCTCATTTAAAACCATTCCATGATCAGACAAATCAAACTTGTTATTACTTTTTGTAAACCTTGGACACCATGTCCTCTGGACTAAAGAGGAGAGGGCCCAATCAGCTTGTTATCAGCACTTCGTTAGAAAGGCAGCACCTGTGATAGTATAGGAGTGCATTAGTGCCTGTGGAAAGGGAAGCTTAAACATTTGGAAAAACTCCATCAATGCTGAACATTAATGCTGTGAATGTTAAAATACAGGTTTTAAAGCAACAAAAGCTTCCATCTAGAAAACGTCTTTTTAGGAAAGGCCTTTGCATATTTGAGCAAGACAATGCCTATAGTATCATCTATCAGACATATATAGGACAATATTCCTCTACCAAAACTTAAGCAACAGGTCTACTCTATTCCCAGATGTATATGGACAGAAGGTGTGATGCTACACAGTGATAAACATGGCTCTCTCTCAACCTGTTGCAGTCATCAAATTCAAAATAACCTTATTTTTTCTTAAAATGGTACAAATTCTCAGTTTAACCATTTACCATGTTTTTGTTGTTTGTTTTATTGGGAATAGAATATGGATTTATAGTATTTTGCAAATAATTGCATTCAGTTTTTTTTTGTTGTTGTTTTTTTACAATTGCAGAGTGTTCCAACTAGTTTTGGAATTGGGGTTGTAGGATACAGTGTATTGTATAGTTCTACAGAGAATCTCAGTAAAGAAACAGTAATCCCCTATTCATCATGGTGGTTACGTTCCAAAATGTAGTATAAAAGTTCCAAAGCTGGTAAAAAGTAAAGTGTAAGTGTGAAGCTGTGCTGTGCCAGTCCACATTTAAAGTGCATTCCAATAGTGCAACTAATGCAAATGATTGTGCAGCAAAGGAAAGTGAGATAGAAATAGAAGTCCCAGTACTAGTTGCCAGGTGTTTTTTGGTTTAAACTCAGAATGGCCTGTGGGAAGAAGCTCTTTCTCATTCTCTCTGTGTTTGCCTTGAAGGATCGGAAGCACTTCCCTAAGCGCAAGAGAGAAATGTGTCCATTGTTGGGATGGCTGAGGTCCTTTACAATCTTCCTGACCCAGGTCCGGCACCGATTACTGTATATGTTCTGCAGGTCCGGGAGCTCGGTGCAGATGGTACGTTCAGCTGACTGCACCACCCCCTGGAGGGCTCACCTGTCCTGCATGGTGCTGTTCCCGAACCAGGAAGTGATGCTACCCGTCAGAACGCTCAAAATGGTGCAGGTGTAGAAAGTCTTTAGCATCTGAGAGGGTAGTTTAAAGTTCCTTAAACGTTTAGATGGTACAGATGCTGCCGGGCCTTATTCACCTGTGTGATGTGAACACCTAGGTTCCCGGAAACTGCCCACTCTCTCCACTGGGGTCTCGTTGATGTTTAGCGGTTGGTATGACTGCTTCTGCTTTGTGCCGAAGTCCACTAATAACTCCTTAGTCTTGCTGACGTTGAGGAGAAGATTGTTCTTCTAATAAGTCACATGTGTACAGCGAGTACAGCAGGGGGCTCAGAACACAACCCTGAGGAGCTCCAGTCCTTAGAGTGAGGGTGGATGAGATGTGTATGGCACCTATTCAGTTTGTGGTCTGTCTTTGAGAAAGTTGAAAATCTATTGACACAAGGGGCAGGCTGAGTCCCAGGACCTACAACTTAGAGGTGAGCATGGAGGGAGTTATGGTATTAAACGCTGAACATTTCAGCAAAAATCCCTTTTCTGCAGTCCAGGTGGCTCATCGTTGTGTGGAGATGTGTAATGGTGTCCTCAGTAAAGCAGTTAGGGCGGTATGCAAACTGTAGTGGATATAGTGTGTCTGGAAATGAAGCTGTGATGAAGTCTCTGACCAGTCTTTTAAAGCACTTCATCATTACTGAGATCTGGGCTACAGGGTGTTAGTCATTGATTCAGGTGGTATGGAGTTTCTTTGACACAGGAACAATGGTGGACCTTTTGAAGCATGAGAGGACTACAGACTGCACCAGGTTGAAGTTGAATATATTTGTGAACCCGACCTGTGATGCCATCTGGTCCTGCTGCCTTCCTGGTTTTCCTGAATGCCCTCCTCACGTCTTGCTCCAAGAGGGTGAACGTGTTTCCCTCTCCAGCTCTCTCAGCATTCATGCTGTTTGTGCCACTAGTGCTGTTAGCTGCAACCTCAAAGCAAGCATAAAGGTGCACACTGTAAGATGCAGCCTTGTACACGTGTACCATGTTCCCGGTGGCAAACCCAGCATAGCGGGCAGCGGAGCGAGATCTCAGAGCATCGCGGATAGTTTTAACCACCAATGGCTTCTGGATAGGGAACCTGTAGAGAGCTAAGCTTCAACATTGTTTTAAAGCATGTGAATATTGACAGTTTAGCTCAGTGCTTCAGTTTATTGAATTTGAAATCGAAAGACCATAAATCACAAGATCTGCACTAAATTGTGGGAATTAGCAGAGATGGCAAAAGTACGCACATCCTTCTCTTAAGTAGTACTCATGTTTTAAAATACTCTGTTGAAAGTTGAAGTACTGACTATACTTTTACTTAAGTTAAAGTAAAGACGTTTGGGATCTGACACATTCTTAAGTAAAAAGTAGCCTTTATTACTACCTGTTTTAGTGTCACGTTGATAATCTGACTTAAATTCATAATTATATTAGGGCTGTCAATCGATTTAAATATTTAATCTCAATTAATCGCACGAGTGTCATGAGTTAACTTACGATTAATCGCAACTTAATCGCACATTTTTATTTGTTCTAAATGTACCCTAAATTAAAACCTTTCAAGTTTTTAATACACTAATTAACATGGGCATGGACAAATATGGATGCTTTATGCAAATGTATGTTTATTTTTAGTGAAACCATACTCGAAATATAGCATGAAGACAAAATATTCTTGTAAATGTTTTAAAGTAATGATGGTGTTTTAAATTATGTAAATCATTAGGACACCAAACGGAACTTTTGTTCTGTTTCCACACGGACGATTAATGAGGTGATACCGGATAAACAGTACAGCTTCTAACTTTTATACGGATTACATAATTAGAGAATTTTTTTTTTTTATGTGAATCGTTTTATTTAAAAGTAGTGTATTCGTATATTTATTATGTCTGTAAGGGGAAATATTCACTGAGATTCAGTTTGTTTTATTTGTGTCTGTGAAGAGAGATGACAGAGCACACACACTGTGTTTTCTTTATTTTACAAAAGCACAGCGTTTTGTTGTTATTATGAGTGTATACAATTAAAAGAAGACCCTTTACAGATTCAAATGTATTGCTCTTATCTGTTTGATAAAAAGGAACAAAAGTAATTTAAGTTCATTTCTGCGTTATGAGTGGAAAAATGGCGAATTTTGGTGCTGATTTGAGACTGTTTAGTGATGAAAAATTTTTTCGGTTATGTATTTTATAAAAGTAAAGAAAGGATGTTGTGAATAAATAAACGCATGTTGCATTGAAGGTTTTCATTTTGTTTTAATTTAAATTTATATTTTTAATTTAAAAATTGTCAAACGGAAATGCGCGCTCCATTAATCGCACGTTAATAAAAATATGTGCATTTGCGTTAACACATTATTAAAACGTTCATTTTGACAGGTCCAATTAATGTTTTAATACAAAATGAATAAAATTTTGTTACCTAATGAATGTATCCAGGCTGAACATCCACCGTATAGAACACAAGCAGAGCAAAGATGATGATGATGATGACGATCAGGTGATCAGGAATGTCTCTGTTCTCAGTCATGTTTCCATCGTTGACTCCCTCTGTCTCATCCACGTTAAACCCATACTTATTGTTCTCTTCTGCCTTGCTGATTGTAAGCTTTGTAAACTAGCCTACATCTGTGGTGTGTAAGAGCCAGGAAATTATACACCAGTGGTAGATTGAAAAGAAACGTGCAATGAAAAGAAATAGGTTGATGGACTGAGTATTTGTACTTCGTCACTTCCCACCTCTGGCAATTAGCTATACAGTATACAGAAAATTCTGGAAAAACTTTTTTGCAGGCTTAAACTATAAAATAAATTCCACAGACCACTTCAATCATAATCATATTCTATAAACTATTCATATATAGCACCCATTCTTTAAATATATATAAAATTATGGCTGTTAATAAGATCTGAGAAGGTTTTTCATTTTCTTGCAATCCAAAAACATTTTTTTATTCAAATTCATATTTATTTTTAATCACAGCAGTTTAGTTAAACTTCAGTAACCAGTCATACCAGAGCTAATAATTATATAAACTCAATTCTAGTATTATAATTTTGATAATATTAGGTTGTGGTATCATTCATCAGAACACCTTGCCTTTTTATTTGATCCCACAGCCCTGGCTATGTTTTATACATCTTCAGAACTCTGAAAACTATAAGATGGTATACATTCATTTCAGTTACCATTTTCATTTGAACAGTATCTTAAATATTGATGATAAAATTTGCTGCTAGGAATGTGGTCTATTATATCCCTGGGTCTGGTTGCTGATGTGCCAGTTTTGTACTGCTGCCATTTTCTGCTTGTGAATATTCTTTAGTTGTTTTTTTCCATGCATACTGTGACACCTCCATTGATAGTGGAGACGAGTAAGCCAGTTTCACTAAGAGTTTTACATGCTTATACAGTCATGTTTCAAAGACCAAGTGGGTTGGTCTGAATCATGAGCAGTTCCCTATTTCACTCTAGTTTGGAAAAGAGTGATCATTTTGCTTTTATAACTGTTCAGACTACTTAATTTTTTAGAGAGATCTTTGCAGGATTTTAACACAAACTATAGCACAGATTTTAACATATTTTAATTGAACAGTAAACATTAATAAAGTAGTTATATTCTTTACTTTAGGCTAGATTTTGCCATCATAGTACTCTTAATTGTGTGTTTTTATATATTCATTACCCAGTTGCTCAAGAAACAAGTCATAAAAAAATGTTTCAATGAATTTTTAGTCCATTGGAGTGGAAGAACTCTATAAACAGGATTCCTAAATGGTTGATTGTGAATTTCTACACTCTCACTATTAAACCTGCCAGGCTGCATTAAATTATATTGGTCATAGTTTTGTTTTAAATGTCACTTTATAAGTGTATACAGAACAAAATAGACTTTAATGCATAATACATGTTGTTTAGTTGAGTTAAACTAATAATAATTTCCTACTTCTTAGAAGTATATTGGAGTAAAGTGTGATGTAAATGAGATATTAGACTGATATCAGATCTATTAGATTTATATCAGCATAATATTAACCAATGTTGCACATTTTAAAAGTTTCTAATCTATTTAAGATGTAATATGAGGAATACATTTTATTTAAAGTTACTTAATTAATTGTAAGCATATTATTGATTTAGATTTAAAAGGAACATTAACTACATAAAAAATAATAGGAAAGGTTTCTAGCTGGAACACCAGAGAACATACTGTAATTCTGAACCTGCTGCGTTCTAAGAATTTAAGGGTTAAAACTTTACCTAATGTGATTCGTTTAGAAAAATATGATTTAACATAGTAATCCTCAAGACAGATCATGTGAATATGGAAAAATAACTACATTTTACTCCACATTTCACTTAAAGGATTCGTTGCATTTTTTCCCCTCCAGATGCAAACTCAATTCAGTTCCCATCTACTAGAAATGTAATTCTGAATGGACTTTTAGAATTAATGTTAGGTAGCATCTCACAAGGTATGAAAACGCATACCCTCTCCATCTGCTAACACCGTGGTCAAGCACATGTGCGTCAGAGTATGGGGGAGTCAGAGCTAAGTGGGAGTTGAGGGTGTAAACACAACTTAAAATGTCACCCAAGAGCCCTGAGCCCTACAAAACCACAAGTACTGATCTCACACTCGCACTTCATGCCTTGACATCAAAATGATACATCAGAACAGATCCCTGTTCGTAACTGAGGACGTGTGGAATATCAACCCACACACTTTCTGAAGCTGCCAGTGACATAAGATAACACCAATACATTTTGAAATCAAAATTAAAACAGCACAGGCTATTGCTGTACAACCTCCCCCTCTTCACAAGTCACACGGCTCACTTCTGCTTTTCATCTGTGCATCTGTTTTCACAGCGGAAACACAGTGACAGGTACACCTGCTTAACTAAACAAAATGCTCAGAGACAGCATAATCCAGACCTCTCTCATATACATAAAATAACCTCTTGCTACTGCTTGTAGTAAACAACATACAAACCTTCAAATTAATTGAACACTATTCTATTGCTCAAACTATTTTTATTTATAAACAAATAAACCTGAACTGTAAAATTACACTACAATATAAAAATAATTTTTAAATGATCATTTACGTACAATTGCTATGTTTTACACTGTAATGGGAAAGACTTCAAATCAAACAAGTATTAAAATGCTTATGTCGGTGAGCTGGATGAGCCTGACCTCTGCTGGTGTAAGAGGAATATTAAATCTGTTTTCTTTGTTTTAAACTCATTCAAACAAATGTGTCCTGAATCTACTTCATATGTGCTAACAGTCGCTAGTTGAATATATATGTAGTTTTGGTTTATGGTGACGTTGGTAATATTGGGGATAGGAGCTCATTGTAAAATGGTCATTTTAGCAATATACTATATGAATAGGACAGATTTTGCATCTTATATCTGTAGAGACTTGGCAAATGGTGATGCAAAAGAGGAAGCAAAATAATTTCTTAAGCTACATGTCCTGCTGTCTTAAGTGTTTTAATTCGTTTTTCTGTTTTTTCTCTACCTTATTCTTGGGAAACTCTGATGCAATACAGCTTATGAAGTGTTTAGTAAATATGTAGACAGAGATTCTTTTTGAGGGAATTAACTAAAGCTAGCTTTATGAAAAAAAGAAAAAGATACAGTCCCTTTCTTTTATGTTCATGTATTCTTTCTTTCAGGAAAATAATAAGGAATAGCAGAACTATACTAGGAGGGAGGGATGGCATACACTTGTTCCTCTCTTAATTATAACAGTATTAAGCTTATGAATGCAAAAGGGCAGATTTTTTTTCTATAATTTGGTTTGGTTGCCTAGTAAAGGATAAACAGGAATGATGTGTTAACCCTCACAACACTTGTGAGCTGTTGTATGATTGAGAGAGCTGGCTAATGGGAATGGGTAGGAGCTGTCAGGTAAGCAAATTGTGAGAAAGAAAATGGTAAAAAAATACTTTTACTCTAGGAACTAACTGTGGCATTCAATTTCAGTTACTATCCTGGTAACATGGGGTGCAAAATCAGGAAAATTTGGCTTTGAATTGTCATAGGGCACAATGCTCAGACATATTCACAAATTCACTCACACCTAAGAGCAATTTTAAATTAGAGGGAGAAAACAAGAACCTAGATGAATGCCATACAGGCAAACCCAGGACTCTGAAGCTGAAGGGGTGGCAACACTTCCTGTAGCTCTGTCATGCTGGCTCTGGTCCACTATACCTTAAATGATTTAAAAAATATATATTGTTGCCAACTTTCAGCTAACAGATGCCTATTAGTGTGTAGGCTGGAAAGCCTAAATATTATTGCAAAAGACAGTGCTTTATGACTTACCAGGCAAGTAGCAACACCTCCTTGTCCTAGATGGTTCACCAGTGGTGATCCAGATGATTTCAGTACATGTTTTGGCCTGAGGTGAGACAAAGAGGAGTGTTCTTTCAGAACTTTATTAAAGTTCCTAAAATATGAGAACTTCTAACTAATCAGTGTCAGGATCCAGTCCTAGTGTGCCACAGCAATGTGGTTTACATTTCACTCTGCTTACCACACCTGACTCAACTTATGAGCTAAGCATGAAGTCATTCATGGGCTGAATTTCGCTCATTGAAACAGGGAACATGTACACATTTCTGTGGGCTAAGACACTAATAGCAAAGTCTGACACTTGCATTCTGGGGTATCATTTTCACATTCAACATGTAGGCATGCAGAACACACACTGCACCTATTTCTCACATTTCACTTTCCTGTGCTTTTGTCTAAACTCCCTTTTTTTTCCAGATCTAGAATACGAGCCGCAGTGCAACATGTTTATATCTGCCCTTGCCTATCTCTACCAGGAATTCGATGTCGGGAGTGGCACATTCCAAATCCTGGGATTTGGGCTCTAACCATAAATGGTAAGCTTCAATAGGATTACGTAACGTCCCTCCCCGAAACAAACAGAAGAAGCTAGCTCTTATCAGTAACAAGACCTTTAGGCTGAATGTCAAACGGCGCTCTCCTCCCTATGTAAGAGCACTACATGGGGTAGGACATAGTGACTTGTATAGCCAGTGCAGTTTACTTCGTAGCCAATAGGAGTCTATTTGAAATTCAGCCTTAAAATCCATTGGGCCCTTGTTCGCAGAAGCTCCGCCCCCGTCCCCCACTTTTAAGAAGTTACCGCCCGGAGAGCCTGAAGTTACACTGAAAGTTACACCTTTTGTTTCGCGTCCGAGAGGATTAAATCGGTCTAATTTGTGACTACACCTTTTTTTTTTTTATATATTTGTACAAAATGCCATTACGGATTGTCATGCAGGGTCCTGGACCTTGGGGATTTAGGCTGGTCGGGGGTAAAGATTTCGAACAGCCGCTGACTGTTTCACGGGTGAGTTCAGTGTATCTCCTACAGCATGCTCTTCATCTACCTATACCTTACACTTACTGTTAATAAAATAAATCCTTCTTTTTGTTTGGGGGTTTGCAAACTGTTTTATTTCTACTAATGTAGCTTTCTTTTGTCTTTCGTGACAACATGCCATGTCTAAAGCTAAATCATTCAGATTCTGATTAAGAGCATGATTTGCTTTCAGTATTACTTTGTGGTGTATAAAAGCATGTAGGAGTTCTTGGCATGCTGTTTCCCTCTGCAGGATCTCTGTGACACTGTATTATTTTATTATATTACTGATATGATTTGTTAGGGAATTGTAGGGCTGTGTTGCTATAGCAGGAGAGGGGTTTCAGAGATATTACACAGTCCTCACTTTTTCCATGAGCTAACAGTGGCTGCTTCAATGGAAATTTTTACTGTAAAGTCCATGTTTTTGTGTGTGTGTGTGTGTGTGAGAGAGAGAGAGAGAGAGAGAGAGAGAGAGAGAGATTGCACACCTTCGTTTAACAAGCCAAAGTCTTAGGATGACTTGTTGTTTTTGGCCACTGCTGATAAGAAAAGTGCTACTTCCTTAGTATCTTTATCTTTTTGTGTTTTTAAAGAAGGAAATCCTGTTATGACATAAGGAGAAAACAAAGTAGCTTCATGCTGAAAATTAATTATAAATACAGTATACACACATTTGATAGGACAACACATGTAAAGGTTTTTAAACAATTGTTTTGACCAAAGATGCTCAAATGTGGGCCTGTGGGCCAAAGTTGGCATTTGGTGAGCTTTTGATTTGGCCACCATGCCATATGTGAGAAGAGCAAAAAAAAAAAATTGGAAATCAAGGACCAGCTTCATGTCTTTCATTACAGGCTAATGAATAGCTGTACTAGACATTGAACCCAATTCCTACAAGTTTCACTGAATTAGAACTTAGAAAATAAACTTGCATCAGCTAAGCAGATTGCAGAGTAAAGTTTCTTCATTATTTTTTAAATATTGTGAAATCAGAATTAAGAGGAACCATAGCAAATTAATTAAATATAATGTTGCTATAATTCTTTGCTTAACATTCTTTGGCCCTTGGCACACACTCGAGTTTTATTTCAAGGGTTTCCTCTTGACTTAATGTTTCTATTCTAGGTATAGCATTATGACGCTGATTGTTTTGCGTGTAAGTTTGTCTGTATGTCTGTCTGTGTGTTAGGAATGAAACTGTGGAATGAAACTGTGGCTTGAAAAACATAAACAAAATTTAGTGATACACCATCCAACTTTTTTCCGTTTTCTCTTCCACATCAATAACTAAGCTCTGTGTATCAGTGGATAATTTGTGTTCGACATTTATATACATCTGTGTTATATGAACCTGAGCCCCCAATAGGAACAAAAATTATACACCCCAGGAATGCCTGTGGAGGAGATTGAGAAATCATGCAAATAGAATCAATCAGCAACGATACCAGTAATCCAAATTATTCAAATAATGGTCACTTTATTCTCCAGGTAACACCAGGAAGTAAAGCAGCCCAGGCCAACCTCTGTATTGGTGACACAATTATTGCCATTGATGGGGAGCCCACTGATGGAATGACTCACTTGGAAGCCCAGAATAAGATTAAGGGCTGTGTGGAAGAAATGGTCCTCTCCATAGACAGGTACATAACTTGCTATTCTCTATATCTATATAAAACATATTGTTTTTGTTTCAACTAATTAAGAAAGTCCTTATTACTTTCCTTAGATCAGAATTAAAAATGTGGTCTCCGCTTGTCTCTGAAGATGGAAGACGCATCCATACAAAATGAATCTGTCCTCAGATCTGCAGGTATGGCCATTGTGGCTTACAGTAGTTAACAATCAATGGTATTGTAAAGAGTTGAACTTTGACTGTGCCTGGCCTTTTACAGTTTCTTCTGGTGAGAATGAAAGAGTTATTAAGAACAGAGCCTTTTTACATAGCAAGGAATAAAGGAAAACAAACAAAGGCAGGGTACAAAATGAAGTCATTATTTACATCCTAACAAACCATATCCATGGAGACAAAGGTTTATGAGCCAGCCCAAGATGTAATGTAGAATGTTTGCCAGCTCCTGCAGGCAAACTTAAAATTAAAGGTCAGAGAGTGAGCAAATGCCGGAAGTATGCACTTGTGGGAGAAATAGTATACTGGGAATGTTTTAAAAGTTAAAACCTCTGGCATGATGAAGAGAACTTTATGCAATGCTGTGCATCTGGTGTATTTGAATCTAGGCTTTTCCTGAGTGCTTTATTCTTTTCTGGTGTATTACTTAAAGTGATATATTGGCAGTGATATTGACATTGGATTTATTAAACCATTATGTAACGGATTATTGTTCCATGCCTGCATATATTCTTTTTTTATTTTGTAGAAGTTGAGTATTATGGAAGTTTACATGAATGCATGCAGTGCTGTCCAAAAAAAAAGTCACACACTAGTATTTCGTTGGACCGCCTTTAGCTTTGATTACGGCACGCATTCACCATGGCATTGTTTCGATACGCTTCCGCAATGTCACAACATTTATTCCCGTCTAGAGTTGCTGTAATGTTTCACTAAGATCTTGTATTTAAGATGGGAGTATCGGACCGCTGCGCAAAGTCTTCTTTAGCACATCCCAAAGATTCTCAATTGGGTTAGGGTCTTGACTCTGTGGTAGCCAAGCCATGTGTGAAAATGATGTCTCATTCTCCCTAAACCACTTTTTCACAATTTGAGCCCGATAAATCCTGACATTGTCATCTTGGAATTTGCCTGTGCCGTCAGGGAAGAAAGAAATCCCTTGATGAAAAACCTGGTCATTCAGTATAGTCAGGTAGTCAGCTGACATCATTCATTGGGCACATAACGTTGCTGTACCGAGAACTGAACAGCTGCAGCAACCCCAGATCATAGCTCCCACCAACGGTTGGCACTAGGCATGCTGGATACATCCGTTTTATCGGCTTCTCTTCTTACGCCCATCACTCTGGAACAGGGTATATCTGGACTCATCAGACACAATCTTTATGCTCCATAGCAAATTGAAGCATTTTTTTTTCAGATTTGCCTCACAGATAAGTGGTTTTCTTACGGCTACACAGCTGTTCATTCCCAATCTGTTGTGTTGACTTCGCATTGTGCGTGTGGAAATACTCTTACTTTCACTATTAAACATAGCTGTAAGTTTTACTGTTGTTTTTTTACGATTTATTTTCAACAAACATTTAAGTGATCGCCAATCGGGATCAGTCAAGATTTTTTCTGACCACATTTCTTCCTCATAGACGATGGTTCCGTACTATCCTTCCAGTTTATAATAATGTGTTGGTCAGTTCTTAACCCAATTTTAGTAGTTTCAGCAATCCTTAGATGTTTTCTTTGCTTGCATGCCAATAATATAAACCTTCTGAAACAGATTAACATCTTTATTGATCTGGTTGTTTAAGAAATGAGAAGCTACTCACTGCATCAGTTAGGGTTAAATAACTTGTTGCCAGCTGAAATATAATCATCCATGCAGTAATTCTCCAATGGGAGGCTCTTACCTATTTGCTTAGTTAAATCCAGGTGGTGACTTTTTATTCGGACGGGCTGTGTATTTAGATTTATCGTGTATATTTTTCACACAAATGGATAAAAAGTGTATATTGAGGTTGTCATTGGAAAAACATTATAGTTTATACATGTAAACTTTACCTTTACTGGTCTGCTGGGAACAAAAACGTTTCTGAAATTTATTTTAACATTTTTTTATGTAAATAAGCCTTAAAATAGAGGGTCATTTTACAGAAACTTGTACTTCATATTAACTGTAAGTTCCATGTTATGCTACATGTAATGCCGATGCTTTATCCTTATAACTTTTATGCTATTTATTTCATGCTTCAGATGAATAGCTATAGCTGAACCATCCTTTTATTTTATTTTTTTTTTTTATTTATTTATTTTTTTAAACGCATGCAGTTCATGTTGGTTGTACTTTCTCTTCAGACACTCTGACCGCTTCCTTCACTGTCTATAGGAAGTGAAACAAATAGGTTCTGCTCACAACAGGAGTGCTCTCCCCTTCAGTTCCCCAAGTCCCAAAGTGGTTACAAGCCAGTATAATAATCCAGCAGGCTTGTACTCTTCAGATAACATCAAGAACTTTAACAGCACTGTTGGTGGTGCCAAGACCACTGTGATGTCCAACGAATCAAGTATTATGTAAGAATTGCTCGGATTTATGTCTAATTGATCACTTTGTTGACCACAGTAGTAATTATTTTAGTAGAAGCATCAAGTTTCTCTTAAAACTGTTTGTCTTAATGTTTTGTCTTTTAACTGTGTGATGTTATTCGGTGTCTTTGGGTATGTTGCCAATTACACAATTCTTGCTTTTTTTTCAGTCCAGATTTGTCCAAACCTGTCCAGCCAAAATCACCAATTGTCGTTGACTCAGAGGTCTATAAAATGCTGAATGAGAACCAAGAATCTTGTGAGCCTCCACGCCAGTCTGCATCATTCAAAGTTCTGCAGGAGATCCTTGAGACTGGTACTGAATCTCTTGCACCATGTACTTTCCGCACACAGTGTTTCATCTTATTTCTCACAGATACTCTGATACTTTTGCTGGAAAAAAACAACTTCTAGCTTTTCTTTTCTGAATTGTTGCACAGGTGATGCTGACAAACCCTCTGGATTTAGAAGTGTGAAAGCACCCACTACAAAAATTGCTTCTTCATTGGGTGGTACAGAGAAACTCTCCATCTGTGACAGATGTGGCTCAGGGATTGTGTAAGTTAATTTCTGTAAAAATGCATCTGAAATAAGGAGATACAATGTTATTGCCACCTAGTGGATGGTTATGGAGTTTTTTTTTATTACATTTGTTTTTTTTTTTTTTATCATTTAATCATTTATTCACAAGCATTTTGTTCAAAGGTTGAATCCTGTTCTTTTCTATTTTTAACTAATACTTTTTCCTTAAACATAGGGGCATGTTTGTCAAACTACGAGATCAGTACCGGCACCCCGAGTGCTATGTCTGCACTGACTGTGGAACAAATTTGAAACAAAAAGGACACTTTTTTGTTGAGGACAAGATTTACTGTGAGAAGCATGCTCGTGAACGAGTGACACCTCCTGAGGGTTATGATGTCGTCACTGTCTTTCCAAAATAATCGCCTTATCGGTTATGTATAAATACTGCACATTTCCCTGTTTTGATGAATCCTGTACAAATTGCATTTGCACTTCATGTGGTTAGTTTTCCATTGTGTTCTGTCAGTGTTTTAATTAGTAAATGGTTACATCTATTCAGATTAATGTACAATATTTGCATACTCCTCACATCATGGACACTATCCTCATGATGTGCTTCTAATATTAGACATTCCATCTTCAAAGACATTCCACAAGTGAAACATAAGTGCATTGGTGCTATAATTCTTATGGAGACACAAATATTCAAAAGGACAAGGGAAAACAGTGCCTAAAATCGTGTGCATAAGTATGAATAGTTACAGTGGTAAACTTTGTTTTATGGCACATTCACTGTAACCATTAAAGATTTTGGGACCAATGATTTTATCTCACTGGAATAATGAAAAATCTCATGCTTCAGCTTTTTCTGGAAGCTCCATATATGAGCAATAATGCCGTATCATTTCATAATCTTAAGTTTGGTTTCTTAAGGACAGTTTATTTCAAGTTAAGTATTACGTCCTTACTGCCAAGAGCTTTTCTGCAAAACCATGTAATAAATCTGACTGAATCAAATAAATTCTTTTAATGCCAACCTGTTCAACTTCTCAAGTTTTTATTTAACTTGCAATAACACCATTCTTGCACTCAGTCTTGTCTCAGTAATTCTATAGGAGTTTTCTGGCACACATTGGGACCTTTTTAAAAAATAGTAAAATCACATCCTTTGTATGGCACAGCCTGAACTTTTGTCCAGTGTGTGCTTCACTTCATGGCCACAACTTACTGATCTTATATACAGTATCTTGTATAACGTGTCTACACATCCTTTAAACATTTGTTTTTTAAAATAATATATAAGAAATGGGAACATTTAAAAACACAATTACACAAGTCTGCACACTTTTATAATGTGGCCTTTAACTGTCCTCAGAGTTAACCAGTCATTTTCAAAATTAGGCCTGTAGGTAAATGGCATACACCTGCCATTTAATTAAGTGATTCAGATTAAAACCAGATAAAAGTCAGCTGTTGCTCTCGTATTTGCTTAAATATTTGGGCTTGTATTCTACTAAGAGCAATTGGGCACAAATTGTTGCCAAAGACTGCAAAACTCCAAAACGTAAATGTTGAAACGTACCAATCAGGAGAGAAATATAAAAGAATATTAAAGGCACTAAAAGTACAATGAAACAATGTCAAATCCATTATCACTAAGTGGAGAAAAAGTGGCACTACAGAGACATTGCAAAGATCAGGATGACCCTCCAAAGTTGATTGGAGGACAATGATACAACTAATCAGGGAGGCAACCAAGAGGCCCACTGCAACAATAAAGAAAATATAGAAATTTCTGACAGGTACTGGTCACTCCTTGCATGTGACTATCATTACCTATATTATGCACAGGTCTGTGTGGTAGGGTGGCAAGAAGAATGAGCAAACCTGTCTGAATTATACCAAAAGATTCATTCAGTCACCCTGTGTGGGAAATGTGTTGTGGTCTGACGAGACAATGGTTAAACATTTTGCTTATAATTCCAAAAAGTTATTTTTCTGTTGCAAAGCCAATAGAAAGCATCATCCAGGGAGCACCATAACGACAGTAAAGTGTGGTGGGGGTAGCATTATGCTTTGGGGCTGCTTCTCTTTAGCCGGGTCAGGGGCATTTGTCAAGATAGATGAGAAAATGAAAAGCTGGAAATGCCAAGATATTTTGGCACAAAACCTTCTGTCCTTCTGTCAAAAAGCTGAAAATGAAGAGGAATTTCAAAAACCATTATCAAAGTCCTGGAATGGTTTAGCCAGAGCCCAGACCTCAATCCCATCGCAATTTAAAGGAACTTGAATTATTTTGGCAGAGTGGGATAAAATTCCAAAGACTACATGTGTGAAGTTAATAGAGACTTATTAACAAAGACTTGATGCTGCAATGAAGGCAGAAGATGCTTCCACAAAGTATTAGCTGGGAAGGGTGTTCCGACTTATGCATTCAAACTATGGTAGTTTTTTTATTTATAATGTTCCCAGTGATTACATTTTTTTTTTATTCTCTAAAGTTTTGTTTGTTGGAAGATCACATTAAAGATGTAACAATTCTGACATTTATGTTGTTATTTCTGTCTTTATTTTTAAAAATCCTGCAATTCCATAGGAATGTGTAGACTTTTTATATCCACTGTACAGTACATCCAGCATGATAATCAAACTAGTTTCATGAATATGGCAATTAGTTCAGTGTACGTCCATGGCTTTTGTAAACAAAGCAATTTGTAAATTCCATAGAGTTTTATTACTGCACATAGTAGAATGAATAATATTTTTTCAATAGTATAATGTCAAATTGTCAATTATATAATATTTTTTCAATAAATGTAATATTGGAAAATACCCTCTCCTATATATTTGAGACTCACGTGCCCACTCCGAAGAAACTCTCCTCCAGTCCATTTTTATGATTAATTTGTTCTACTTATTAGGTCTTAAGTCAAATGAGAAGAGCATTGTCAGTATTTAGATCAATTATGCTAACAATAAGAACACCATGACGCAAGTCATTTGACAGCAGCTATATGTGACTCTCTTCTCTAGTCTTGGTATGAGTGTTTTTTGTTTTGCCTGTCACTCACAACATTTCTTTTCTGGGGGCAGTGGAACACAAGTGCATGGTTTTGGTGATTGCAAAGTTAAGTAAAGTTACATTCCTGCTCTCCATTCCAGTGAGGTATTTGGAAAGCTTTGACTTGTTTTTTCTTGCAAAAGCATAAAGCACAATGCTTCCTACTCAAGAATAATATTGTGACTCCATTGATTAAGTGTGATCTTTATTCCCTATGTTTCTTTTTTGAGAGTGTTTTTTTGTCCTGAAGTTCTTTTCCTGTACAAAATTTGCCTTCTTAATTTGCATGGCTTCATTTTGCATTCTGCACACATTAGACACTTGCTGGCATTGTGTGGATGAAGGGGACATATTTCTACAATCAATGAAACATTCATCAACAGTTATGTCTGGACTTAAACTTGGCTTAGACTGCTGAGCAAATTTTTCCCAAAGGCCCATACATGTTCTTATATCCCCGTTTTCTAAGGGTATAGCATAGGATATGAAAAATCTCACAAGTCATTGTAGCTGGAAATATTGCTCAAACAGTGGCAGCATTCAAATGCTTGCTATTGCTTTAGTTTTAAATTTGAATATCCCTGCGAGAATTAGCAGGTGTACAGGAGTCATAAATTATATCATTCAGTTTTTATCCATACATCTGCCTCTTTTATGTCTGGAATCTCAAGAATGATGTTTTCAAGAAAGGCAAGACATGCAACTCAAAAGTTATAATGTGGTTGGTAGCATATCTAATAAGACATTGCATTTGCCACATTATCCTGTCTTTAACATAAGGATAGAGACAGTGACATTTTTTTTTATTTTTGGAAAGGTGTTTTACATGCCAACTTAAGCAGGTCTTTTTGGGTTTCGGATCCTTCAATTGTAAAATTTAAAATGGACTCTTTCAAAGGAGGATCCTTCATAGTCAGGCCTTATACATCTGTTAGATTCTTACATGTCTTCATTGCTTATATATTTACTTAGCCTTGGTAGCAGAAAATGTCTTATTGTCTTTGTAAAAATGTTTTAGCTTCCACATCAAAATAGGAAAGGTCATAAAGTATCAATCTAATTTAAAATTTAAATACATTTTAAAGGTTTCTTAATGTTTATGAAAAATTCTATGTATAATAATAAAAAGGTTCTGAGGACTCGAACTCAAAAAGAGCATAAAGGCTATATGTTGCAGCCAATAGGGTTTACCAAGTATTCAAAACCTTATAAATTGTAAACTTTTTATTATTATAAAGTATTCAATCCTTGTAAAACAAAGGAATCCTACAGGGGATGCTATAATTTGTTTGTTTCTTTGTTTGGTTTTCTGTTTGATCACATTAAAATGATCATCTATACTGTACACAAAGGTTAGCAAAGTTTACTTATGCAAGGCAGAAGGCCATACATGCCATCTAGTGGCCGAAACCACCTGATATAGAGTCTGTAAATGTGAGTATTTTCTGTATATCCCTACATATATTATCAGGATATTTCCTTTAAAAAAAAAGACTTAGACTTTGTTTTTTGTGTGTGTGTGTGTGTGTGTGTGTGTGTGTGTGTGTGTGTGTGTGTGTGTGTGTGTGTGTGATTTATAATATGTGTCTGGAAATATGTATACAGTACTGTGCAAATGTTTTAGGCAGGTGTGAAGAATTGCTGTATATTAAGCATATAAGCATATTATGCTTATTTAATTGTTTCGTTACATTTTTTTTTTTTTTTTTATCAATTTACAAAATGCTAGGTGAGTAAATAGAAAAAATAAAAATCAATTCAATAATTGGTGTGATTACCCTTTGGCTTTCAATTCTTACACTTGCACAAAGTCAGGGATTTTGTAGGATCATTGTCAGGTGTAAGATTAACCAATTATATCTAACATGTTCTAATGATCTTCAGTTTCATATACTGGTTAAAACACAGTCATAAACTAAAACAGTCGCAGCCCTTCAAAGTGGGTTAGAAACAGCCAAATTCTGCTAGAAAAGTGAGGTTTTGGAAGACCTTTGAAAGTTTTATGTCACAGATCATACACCATGGCAAGCAACAAGACACATGCTGCTTCAGCAAGGTCTGTCCCCAACAAAGATTTCAAAGCAAAGTGGGGTTTCAAGATATGCTGCTGAAGCTATATTGAAGAAGCACAAAGAAACTTTCCTTCTGCATTGGAAGATGTCCAGCGGATGTCCATTAGCAAATAACTGGTGGGACGTAGGTACGACATTGTGATCGTAAATCACGGTGGAGGCTCCATGCTAGTTTGAAGCTGCGTTTCTGCAATTGGGGTTGGAGAGTTGGTCAGGATTAATAGTATTCTCAATGCTGATCATCTCAAAGCCACCATCACAGAGGCTGTGGCCCCAAATTTACACTGCAGCAGGACAACAACCACAATTATACAGTCAATTTCAGTAATAACTATCTTCAGCATAGAGAAGAACAAGGAGTCCTGAAAGTAAAGGTTTTGGCCCCCACAAAACCCTGATCTCAGCATTATTGAGTCTGTCTGAGATTACATGAAGAGAAAGAAGGATTTGAAGCAGCCTACATCTAGGATGTTTGAAACAACCTAAAGGAACAACCTGGAGGAATTTTCATGTTGATGTTTTAAAGTGTCTTTAGGCCATGATGAGCTCTCCTAATGGTGGATGTACAGTAATATTTGGCACACGATGCCTTCAACTTCTTCACCTTTCATTTGTTGTTGTCTTAGGCTTCAGTTAAAGTTTTTATGCAAAATTGTTGTTAATTCCTGGAGGTTTATTTGTACCTTCTTTCTGAATGATGTAGTGTCTGTGTGGTCCAGATTTTTATATTTGCACACAAAACTACAATTGTCTTTTGTGCACATGTTGTAGTGTCTTCAGCTGTTTGGGATTTGCTCCTAAGCCACATTGTAAAAAAAACAAAAAACATATTTGCATTGTAAAAATTAAATAGCAGATGGTTGCCAGAACATTTTCATAACAAATAAAGTGGAACTTAGTCCTACTTTTACATTGCATATTTTACAGTATATATTTGTAATGTTTACCATGGAAAAGATGTAATAATTGAGGTGAAAATACTATAGACATTCCTTATAAACTAAAGTATTTGCCACATGAAAAAAAAATGTTTTGCTGTGCAATTAACAGTGTGTAATATGAAACAATACTGATTTAGTTTAAATTCCCTTTGAATTTCTGTATAAATAAGGGTTTTCCTATGAAATATGACAATTTTACTCTACAGTTAAGTCTCTAATATAAAATAATAATTTCTTCTACATAAATACATGTAAAAATGTCATATAAATATAGATTTTTTTACAGGTAGTCGTCGACTTACAACCTATGCAACTTACGACCATTTGACCACAATACTGGTATAAATAATGTGCTTGAAAAGAATGAACAGGTATGCCCTTCGTTTCGACAATCTGTGCTACCTCTCAGAATGAGCTACCTACACCCACTGCATGTGCGCGTTACGTTATCACACTTGTAATGCTATATCTGAATACCCTGCCCATATAGTTCAGTTACCTTGCCTAATTTCTGGAAAATGGTGTAAGTTAAATAAATTTTGCTAAATTAAAATACTATTTTAATTTATATATATATATATATATATATATATATATATATATATATATATATATATATATATATATATATTCAATTAAAATAGTATTTTAATTAACTTATGACAGCGAGATAATGGAAGCTTCTAATAGTAATATATGAATTTCTGGAATCTTTTCCCGTTTCAATTTGGTGTATATGACCTTTTGTGCCCCTGAAATTCTGATATAGTGAATATGGTATAGCTGAAGTTAAAGTCTTTGGCCTCAACTGTATAACTGTAACAGTACATATGGATGGTGGCTCAGCAGTTAAGGCTCTGGGCTACTGACCAGAAAGTCAGGTTTTCAAGCCCCAGCGCTGCCAGTCTGTATATGTTGGGCCCTTGAGCAAGGCCCTTAACCTTCTCTGCTCCAGTGTTTTTTTTACCATGCTCTGACCCCGTTTTCTTAACATATGGGATATGTCAAGGCAGAATTTAACTGTGCTGTAATGAATGTGTGTATATGTATATATGTATATGTAAGTAAGAGCCACTTCTTGAGTGTTTGCCTTTTCTCCTTTCCAGGCTCTATTAATATGCTTTAATTAATAAATATATAAATAATCCATTAATATACCTCAAAGTCAGTCAGAATGAAAATGTATGTGCTTAAATCTGACATATACAGGAATATACACTAAAAGACACCAAACACAGTGGCAGTTCTAGCATGAATGATGCTCTGATGCACACCAACCCCACACACACAATCAGACACAACTCTAGTCATAAGATACATACATCTATATCTCCATAATATAGTCGTCCTTTAAAATAAACTTTTAAGATAACACTAGAGATTATGCTTATTGAACTCAGTTCAGGATCTAATCTACTCTAAATTAGAATGTTATGTAAGCTAGTTAACCTGAAAAAGAAATGTTGTGTAATATGTGTATGTGTAATAGCATCACAGCATAACCTAAGTGATATACACTTTTAGCCTATTTATTAGCTAATGCTTGTACAATCCTTAATAATTACATGATTGACATAACTGCATACAGGCCTTTATCTTTTTCACTGTTCCCCTCATCTTCTTTCCTCTTTTTTCTGAAATGGGCTCCTGAAGGCTGAGACCTTTTTGGCATCCATAATTTCAGTTTGGATTCAGCTTTCCTACTGAATATTGAGTGCATGAGTGTATGAGTGAGGGTACTTTTCCAGGTGCTGGGAATAATTGACGGTGACATGATCTTCTAATTGACATTACCGTGCAAATGAGAGGTAAAAATCATTTATATATATATATATATATATATATATATATATATATATATATATATATATATATATATATAAGATAATTGTGTTCTTGCTCACTGTATCACCTTGATCCTATAGCAATGCAAATATAGTAGTTATTTAATATTTATATTATTTATTGTTTCATAATTGAAATATTAATTTGCTTAAATTGTATAAAGTGCAAAGGGCAAACTATAAAATTGATTGGCACAGAACTAATAAAACTCCTACATCAAATAACAAACAAAAGCATTATTATTTCATCTCAAAATTTATTAAAATGTAGACTAAAAAAATAAGGCATACACATATAATCCTTATATTCATTCATATGTCGTGGAATGATCTATTACAAGAATAATAAGTTAATGGTTGTAAAAATAAATCAAGTCAAATCATCTGACAATCACAAATTAGTGCTAATGCTGGAGCTCTGTGGGTGTGAAAAACCTTTACTTATAAACGCGTCATCTTTATCACACCCGAATGTCAGATGATGTATGAAAGTGCAGTCAAACTCTTCCAGGAGCAGATCTGTGTAGTAGGTTTGCGCACTGGTGAAGCTGGATGAAGAGCTGCTTGCTGAGCTGCAGTGTAAAGTAAAAGAGCCGGATGCATGTGGATGCTCATTGATAATTTCCAGACCCGGTGTGTGATCGGTAATTCTGAGAGTTTCCGTTAGTGCCCAGATATAATTATGTGCAAATCTTAAGGTCTCTATTTTTGTGAGCTTGGCGTCATCGGGGAAAGTGGGAAGCACTCGTCTAAGTGCATCTAAGGCGGAATTTAAATTGTGCATGCGATGCCTTTCCCTGTCGTTCGCCTTAGCCCTGCGATTTCCACACGCTGACAGCTTTGCCTTCAGAGCACATTTGATTGATCTTCTTCTGAAGGACGTGAGCGAAAATATGTTGTTCCTTGGTGCTTTCCTTTCCTGCTCAGGCTCACTGACTGGGGTGAACACTGCTCTGTCTTTGGTCATGCTTAAGGGCGTGAGGTTGCACGTGCTCTGGATCTTGCCACTGTCGCGCGCGTGCGGAGACTCTGTAAAGTTAAACCATTACGTCAGTGAACAAGCAAAACACCTAAGATCGAAGCGAAAATCTTTAAAAAGAAAGGGAAAAAAACAGCTCCATCTTACCTTATCAGGTGCAGCAAGTCCGCTTTAAAATATATTTTTCCTAAATCTTAGTACACTAAGTAATGGATTGAGTACTGATCGTATCCTCTGTATATAAATGCACGTGCACAATAGGGACGTCAGACGCTCTCTGGTTTATTTGGGTCCCTTTTATCCAATCGGCACGTGTGGGTTGTGTGTAAAGAGCGACTGACCAATCAGACTTGCACAAACCATCCTTGTATTTCTTGCCTTTGTATTTTTCTCCTCTTTCTTTTCTTTTCTTTTCTTTTCTTTTCTTTTCTTTCCATTTTTGGAACGCAGAGCGTTAAAGGCACGGAGCTTTAAGGTTCATTTTCAGTGGAGACTTGCCACGTTACATTTGCTCTAGAAAAAAAATCTAATATTATTGTTTTCTGCTCAGAGTGTAAACTGTATTTTAACATCATAGATTTATAATAAATGTAGCATATATCCTGCAAATAAAGCTGGTTTTAAATAAAGCTGGTTTTAGGAAAAAAATACAGTATAAGCACAATAGTCTCCAAATCAGAGCGCAAGGGATAGCTGCGCTGTTTTACACTTTTCCTTAAGAATAAAGTATTATCCATACACACATTATCACTTAGCGAATTTGCTACTAATGAAAATCGTCCAATTTGTAGATTACCTGAGCAACAAATACATTAAATTTATGATGAACTACTTGCAAAAAGTAGTTTAAGATTTCCTGTGGTCGTGCGCAAAAACAGAATGATTTTGCGCGTCGTCTGTTTTCACAAAACAAAATAAGTTGTAGAAATACTTTTGGGAGGAATATGTTAAGAATATTGTGTATATCGCCTATGCCAGTGCTGATCAATGGCAAGAAATACACTTCATTTTTAAATAAATTGTATAAAAAGGCGTGCGCCCTGTGGTCTCCAAATTGCTCCAAAATGTTTATCAAGGCCAGTGCGCAATCTGTCTCTACACGCAGTTGAGGATAAAACACGTTTAATTGTGAATGGTTGGCCGAAGTTTACTCTCTCCTACAAGTCTTGATAAAATCTTAGTTTATTGGAGAGACGTCGGTGTGTTACTGTGGACAAAAAATGTTTGCCACTGTACACGAATCTCCGCAAAAAGCACTCATCTACAGTCTAACTAAATATGTATTTTGTACGGTATCTGATAACCATATGCTTTCAATAAACTAGACAAATAAGTCAGGGAGATAGGGGATGTTGTCGTGCTGTTATAAAAAGCCTTGAAATAATCCAAAGTAAACCAAATCTCGCCGCTTTACAAATAGCAATTGATGCCAGATCCATGGTCGGATAACGCGGACAGGTGTGAGTTTGGAGCAGTCAGATTTGTCGTCCGATTTTTTTTATCAGTGTCGTGTAATATCCTGCTTGTTATGCAAAGTATGGGCAAACACAGGCGAGCAGTTGCTGTGGAAATCGGAGATATCGGCGAAGAGTTGGTCCGAACGCGATTTAACAATATTTAACAATAAACGAGACTTACTCGCGAGCAGGTGATACCTGCCCTCGGCTCCTTGATTAATACTTCCTCAACTACTCCACTTTGCAATCTGTTGTAATTCTATATTAAATCTATTTATTATTATTTTAGCAAACAGAAGTACCAGGTGGGGCTTTATTTTCATCCTCAGCTTTTGTTTGAAGGAGGCCAATGAAGAGGCCAATGAAAGACTGAAAACTCGCTGACCAGCTTTTTGCCATCCATTTGTCCTAAACTGGCAGACAAGCTATTGAAATCTTCCCTCTTGTTCAGACACGGAAAAAGGCTGCATATAAAGAAGCAAAGGAAACTTCGCTTTAGAGGAAAAAAAACACACACAACTTAAAACATTTAATTGCAACCCGGATGCCATATGTACACCACTTGTACAAAAAACTCAAACAATGTCAACTCTTTTGTGAGCTAAAACGTGCGCTTTTGGAGACGTGTGCGCTTTTGGAAAGGTGTGCGCACCGAGATCAGAATGACCTTGAGTACACTTCTTGGAAGAACTAATGCTAGTTTAATGTGCTGTCGAGGTTCCTTTTAGAGTCGGTCTTTTGTACTATAACGCATATGCTTGTGATGACCGAATACACCAATTATAAGTGAATGGCTAAGAGCACTTTGGTAAACCTCTGTTGCGTTTAAGCACTTGGGGCTACACAGATTAATCAAGCTTTAACATTGCAAACGGTTGTTTATACAACCAGGGAGTTTCCACACTGGGCCTCATACGAACTGCGCAAAGTACTGCTGAATTATTTGTATTTTGAAAATATTTATATATTTATTGGAATTTGTTCATCATTAACTATGCTACGAGAAACGAGGATGAACTTCATGGACGGAACCTAAACATATAGAAAAAATACATGTACGTAAATGTGTTACATTCGTTCATTGATGGTTTAGTTGAAAATTTTGAAGAAAATAATCAAGTGTAATTCTTGGGAAAATCGTTGTCGTTTTTTAAATAATAATAATAATAATAATAATAATAATGATAATAATAATAATAATAATAATAATAATAAGCTAAATCTATCAGGAACAGTTTAAAATATGTTAGAAAAATAATGTGCAATAATTATATTCTTACATATACAACATGATTACATTTATTTTTAATAGCAGATATTGTGAATATCAGGTGTCAGGTATCAAGTGTCAGGTATTTCTGAGTGAAAAGTGAAATAATAAGTTGAAAAGAAGCTCTAAGGCACAAATATTGCCTTTTATTCATCTTCAGTAACCGCTTGATACGTCAGGGTCGCAGAGAACCTGGACCATGTGCCAGGAATACTGGGTCCAAGATAAAAAAAAACTATATACACTCTAGATGTACCCTAGCTGACACACGCACCACGTGCGAACTCGCACACACACGCACCAAAATCAGAATCCAGTGAAAACCTAGACGTGCTGTAAAGGAGTACACGTCGAGCGTAGAAACACGCGTAAGAAACGTGCGTTCCCTGTAGCTGAAATAGCAATACAACCCCTGTCATGGACCATGTCATGCCACCAGACTATTTTGTCATATTTCTCAATTGGAAATTTCACTGCACTGAACGGTGATTATAACGCGTATAAAACCATTCATCTAAAAACATACATAATGTCCTAATTTTGTTATTTAGTTGCAAGGTAGTTATCCTTCTTCAAGCTTCGTATTGTACTCATCACACACCTGCTTCAAAATACATTGCATTTTATAAAATACGAGAGAGCCCACAAGTCTAACACGAATCTTTATTTATATTTTTATTTCACGTGTATCACTGGGATTTGTGAAAATATTGAATTAAGTCCATTCAATTAGTCAATTCTACTTTACTTATCCAAATGATAATTCGTGGCCAAGACTTTATTATCATTAAGACTTATTTAAGTCTTAGAAAGACTAGAACGAGAAAATTAAGTGCAGCTTAATATTAAAAAAGCGTGATCACTGCGTTGTGCATCTGGCGTATATGCACGAAGCAACCTATATACAGAATTAAAGACAGAATTTACATGCACAATTCGGTATTAAGTATAGAAATTGTTAATTCTATTCTATTCTATTTTATTTTCCAAAAATAGAATGTTTGCATAAGCTCAGTTGAAAACGATGGGCTCAGTCATATCGTTTACAATAACTTAAAAGGACGATCATGGCTAAACCTTTAGTACATTTTATTGAATATGAAGTTATGAAGTCATAATAAAACTTGCTTGTTGCGACTTGTGAAACAGCGACCTCACGCGTTCCTCAAGTGCAATTGTACCATGTGTGTGAGATGCTCCCATTCATCTCGGTGTGTGTGTGTGTGTATGAGAGAGAGAGAGAGAGAGAGAGAGAGAGAGACTGACTGCACATGCAGTCTGTTTGAGTTCTTCTTAAGTGAATTTCTTTACCTATTTAACCTAGTATATTTTCGATATTTGTAAAACAGATTAGAGGCTGCATGGCTGCTATTTTCAAATTCCGACTTGTAATTTACAAAAACGTTTCCTCTTCCCCCAGCGAAAACAAATAAATGCAGTACATTTAATTTAATAACCTAAAAATGAAAGCCCACACTCCCAACCCTGGTCCTGAAATACCCCCAGCCCTGCACACTGAAACGTTTTTTCCCTTCTCCCAATCTGCCTGATTTAATTAATCAGCTAATTAACAGCCTTTGGTGGATGTTAGAGCAGGTGGGTGTGTTAGAGCATAAATGTGTAGACCAGGGTTACTTCAAGACAAGAGCTGGAATCTGTGCATTGAAGCAAAACAAAAACCCTTGCTTTGTCATAAATAATGTGCACTTTGATAAAGTGCGGTTTAAATAGGCACAGTCATGCAAGATCACGTTCATGGAATACTTGAATATCAAATGATTAATCCTGGGTTCAGTGTCACTATCTACTGGCTACCAAGATACAAAACAATGTATTGCCATGGCTTGCTTTACTCCAATTCTTCTTTAATAATTTGATCCTTAGCAAAAAGTCAGTTTTTAAAGACACCCATTTCAGTTCTGTGTGCTATTGTGGCAGATGGAGCCCGGTACTCCTTTCTGTAAGTTATAATAGGAACCCCCAAAGGGACTGGCATGCTATCCAAATGCCCCCTGTGCCCCTGGTGGCACCATACTACTTCCTTACCAAGTAAGGGTGTCCATGGTAACTGTCTATCTCTGAAGGGGCACTGCTTTCAATCTGGGCAGTTCCATTAGGCTTTGCAGTTCCTGCAAATGAGAGAGTGTGCCCCTAATATTGAGACAAAGATAGGTTGCTACTATAGGGAGTGTGCGGTTTCTACTATAGGCTAACCCATTTATGAAAAGCCTGTAGTTGCAGCAAGCTATAAAGAAACTACCATTAACAACTTCATGTGGTATAAGAAAAAATTATTATTACATTAACAATAGTAATAGATCAAATATTCAAACTAAGTAATCCCTGAAGAACTGAATAAAATTGCCCTTCTGAAAAAGGAAAAATACATTAAAAGTACATGTTTCTGGACACAGGCGGTCTACCTATATAATCATGTCTTTGTTGAAAATAATGTAAATATTCTTGGACCAGAAAAACAACATTATTGGGGTTTGATGTCAATAAGGGGCTGAGCTGTTTTGGAACCCTGTCATTAACCTACTACTCTGATTTAGGCCCTGCATAATGATTAATATTTCTGGCTTTAGACAGTGCCCCTGCCCTGTCACCAGCCCCCTGGCCTTCAAAGGCCTTCTCTATGGGACACTTTAGTGGTGGTCTGCATTGTTTAAGGCCCACCACACAGGTTGGAATGGGGGATAGATTGCTGGGGGTCAAGCACCTGCTGGGGGAATGGGTGTACAACTCTCTGCATAGGATTTACTAAAAAAAACATAACTTTAAGGACGTTAGCATACTAAAGCAGTTGACAGATTTTGTGATTTTTAAACCTGTGCTCTTTTCTTCAGGGCCTTGTTGACAGCAGGCCCAAAGACTGACCTTGGTACCCAAGGCAGAGTTCATTCTGTTGTTTTGGATGGCCTGCAAAGCAGATTGAATTGATCACACTTGCTGGCATGTAGAAGTCAGAGTGGCAGATGGTCACTCTATATCCTGAACTAGATGTCTCCGCACAGAGCGATCTACTTTTTTATAAAGAATTGGTACTGGAAGTGCATGGCACAAGTTACGCAATATAATAACTTCTTCCTAGAAGTCATGTCTTTTCTCAGCTGTTATACTCTAATCTACTATTATCAGTACAGAAGAATCTAGATATGGCTATAAACGTACCATTCAAAGTCCTATGACTAGTCTTTGGTGTACAAAAAATGATTTAGCTAACAGTCTTGGAATTGCAAGATAATATAACAGGCTTAATAGTGAACAGAGTATGGTACAGTTGAAGAAAACCACTCAATTATGCCAGCATTGCTAGGCCACAGGCCTGCTGTTCAGAACCTGATCTTTTGATGAGAACCAAAGGTGAAATGAGAGAAACCTGATTCCAGACAGAGAACAGTGGGTTAAAAGAACTGAACTTAGCAGGCTTAATAACAAACCCAGTCCGCAGCAGGAGTAGCACATTGTGCAGGGCAAATAAACCTACAGGATAATCAACTCAGACAATACATTTTGTTATTTGGTTATCGATATATTTAAAAACAATAGCAAAGTCATTAGAAATAAATGAAGATGCGAGTTTTATTGCTGAGGGGATAAAAGACTATACTGTACATGGCTCAGGGAATATACAGAGATGCATTCATCTCAAAACCTAATCTCATAAATGAGACATTATTCGACATGACCTCGAATGTTGACACGAAAGCTCCTCGAAATCCTGAAGCCTGAGCGTGTTCGGGGTTATATAGAGTCTGTGAACGTGCACGCGAGCGTGAAGCATTAAAGCAGCCAATCACTAAACAGAGCTCGAGCGGTCTTCCGGGAAAACGTCACAAACGACCACAGGGTTTCACCCGAAGCACTGCACCGATCTCCAGCTCATTTTTTTTTGAGTGCGCATACGCGCCGGAGGAAATCGTGTGGCTTATAGATCAGTGCAAAGCGGCTCTACCCACCGGCGTGCACTTCCTGAGGTCTAGCCCGTGATTGTTATGTTGCGCGATCGAGCGTCGCTCTTTATTCAACGCAAACAAAAGAGCTAAGCGGCTGATTTCTTCCTGGGCGGCAGCGGCGCCTGTTTTCTCCCGATCCGGCCGTCCTTCAGCAGCGACATGGACTACTCGGTAAGAGTCTCTAAAGCCACATGACCTCAGTAGATTTAAAGCCACATCTAAACCAGCGAGTGTGCTGACAGCAACTTCTAACTATTTGTTATTGATCCTCGTTTGACTTGTCCAATTTTATACTCAAACGAATGACATGTTGAGTTTATGCAGTGCGGTGAAAATGATGTTAAGTCAGTGACTGACATTGCAGCTCATCAAAGTGAATCACGAGACGTCCACAGCAACAACAAAAAAATGTCATCACTCCAGTGATAGAGCGGTTTTTTTCTTTCTTTTTCACTATATGTCATTATAAGTAGCGGGGAAAAAACGTAGGTTTGCTATATGTCAGTGGGGTGCCAACAGTTTTGCACCTCCAGAAGTGCCTGTAGTGTACCTTTTAAAAAAAAAACTGTAGGTTTGCTATATCAGTGGGGTGCCAACACTTTTGCACCTTCAGAAGTGCCTGTAGTGTACCTTTAAATGCTATGGTTCTTTTATTGACAACATGATGGTGCACTATAAACATATTTCTAGGTAAAAGATGCACCTTTTTTTTTTTTTTTTTTAAAGTGGTAACCTTTAGGGTAAAACCTTCCCAAGTGCTGTTTCTTCTTTATATTTTAGAGTTCTTCTATACAAAGAGTTACAAGCCTTAGTGTGTGCAAAATACCACGTTGAATGTTAAAACTAATAGATTTGGTTCAGGATTTGCCAGTACTATATCAACATCACACAGTTTATTGACGTTTTGTCATATTTATATTCGCAACTCATTTATTTCTGCAGGTGTGGTATAGGAAATTTCCCACTGAAACATTACATTGTGTGCTTCTCCATCAGGAAACTCCCCTTGTATGCCACAAACATACAGGAAGTGCTATTATTACCAGTATACAATGAGTCAGTGGGCACATGTACTTTTACTGCACCGTTTCGTAGTCTCGCGGAATAAGTCAGGCCCTTGTGATTTATTATGTAATGCAGTGGTTTTCACCATGCTTTATTCTGTCACTGAATCATGCCTACTATAACGGACCTATATGGAAATGAAGTGGCACACTATTGTGTGAATCGAAGTATTTTCAAATGGGTGTTTTTGTGCACGTAAAGCCTGAGATTTTAGCTCGTTCAGACAACAAGCAACATGGAAGGAACAAAACATGGTGTTAAATGAACAGTTTTGTTTGTTGGCTTCCTAGAAATATGATCTCCTTTAGGACTCAGCAAAGATTTTCTTGCAAGGCTCTTCAAGCAGCTTCTTTAACTAAAATCAACTAAAATATCTTCATTATTCAAGGCAAGAACATTATTTGCCAATTTAATCATATATACACATATGTATATATGCTATTTTATTGTAAATATGTTTTATTAGTTATATTGATATACTGATGAAAAAGATAGCATAACAAAGTAGATAAGGTCAGTAGTGTTTCCCCATTCTTGATCTTCAGTATCTGCTGCAGGGTTGAATGTCCTCTTAGGCAAATCACACATGTATAGCGTCTTGAAAAACACTGCTGCTTTACCTTTAGCCCACAAAGATAACTTAATATTAGCCTGTTTATTGCCAATGACACTTCACTTTCTAAACTGATCTGTTTTGTGAACTGAAGAAGACCTGGAACTTCCACTTTTCTGTTACTGTAGATAATTGTGACTTTTCTGGGTATTGGACATGTTTCTAGGTATTTATTCAAAAGTGTGTCTAAAGTAATTGTTTTACACCCAACCCATAAAACTTGCTCTGTGACTAGCTGTGTGCCAGCATGCTAAATTTCACAATAGAAGATCTCAGTCTCGTCTTGTGTTGACTGTACAGGCTACAGAATGAAGGAGGTCGATTTTGTGAGGAATGAATTTTAAACCTACAAAAAAAAAGTAAAATCCCTTGTTCATATGTAGCCTTTGTATGTTTGGAGATGTTTTGAAGTCACAACGGCAGTTCATTCCAGCATTTCAAGAGTTGCAGTTTTTGTGTGACCTGATTAACTGCTTTCTAGTCTTGGCTCACCGTGTCAAACTTGTCACAGTTGAATCTTCTATTCACTGGGTGTGGTCTTGCGCAGGCACTACAACACCTGCAGGATGAATTATCACTTATACAATCCTAATAATAAAAGTAATGTGTGAAGGGGAAAATGTTTGATTTATGTATTTTTATTGAGAAATGTGTGATAGTCTGTATATCTGTATAGAGGCACCTCTTCAGCACACATTTTGTTTCAGTCAGAGAAACACCAACAACAGCAGGAGTTTGAGTTATGATACATGGTCTCCTGGTGATACCTGGTGTTTTTGTTTGTTTATTCATAGCACCAAGTACCTAGAACTTGAAGTAGCTTTTAAATACAGTAGACTGCTAAACAAGTCATTCCTTTAATACATTGTGATATTGTTAAGCAAATTATTTCTAATCTTCCTATTTGATCAGATACCTCAAGGGTGTATTCAAGATAACACTACATGCTGACTGATTATAAAAGTGGGGTTATCTAAGATATTATCTGGTAAACCTTCAGCCTAACCTACCAGCATTATCTAGCATAAGGTGTGTAAAATGGGTAAAACAGCAAATTACAAAGTGCAGCCTTTTTGTTCTTTGTGTGTGTGTATATGTATACAGTGGTGTGAAAGTGTTTGCCCCCCTCCTAATTTCAAATTTTTTGCATGTTTGTCACACTTTAAAGTTTCAGATCATCAAACTAATTAAAATAAGTAAAGGATAACACAAGTGAACACAACATGTTAAAACTGTGGTTTATCACACCTGAGTTCAATATCTCTACCCACACCCAGGCCTGATTACTGCCACACCTGTTTGCAATCAAGAAATCTCTTAAATAGGACCTGCCTGACAAAGTGAGGTAGACCAAAAGATCCTCAAAAGCTACACATCATGCTGAGATCCAAAGAAATGCAGAAACAAATGAGAGAAAGTAATTGAGATCTATCAGTCTGGAAAAGGTTATAAAGCCATTTCTAAAGCTTTGGGACTCCAGCAAACCACAGTAATGGCCATTATTCACAAATGGCAAAAACATGGAACAGTGGAGAACCTTCCCAGGAGTGGCCGGCCAACCAAAATTAACCCAAGAGCACAAAGACGACTCATCCAAGAGGTCACAAAAGACCCTACAACAATGTGTATATATGTATGTGTGTGTGTGTGTATGTATGTATGTGTGTGTGTATATATATATATATATATATATATATATATATATATATATATATATATATATATATATATATATATATATATATATATTCTCCACTGGACTGTCTACAATTGTTACAGCTTGTATAAAAGGGGTTTAAGATTATCTTCTTACTATTTTACACATGTAGTCTTTGTAAATTATATATACTTTTATATGATATACAAATTATAAATATAACACAATCCACTAATGAAAAGGGTTGGATAAAAAAAGTATAGTCATATTAAAATAACCGGTTTCTTGACCTCTCATGTGCTGCCACTACCCTGGTTTAAAATTCTGCACTCCTAGTTAGTTGTATGTAAATGTGGAATTATCCCAGGAACACTGCATGTAAGGCAGGATTATACCATGAATAGTATTCCAGCCCATCACAATACACCTTAGCATACACATTTCACATAGACAAACAATTTAGCTTAACCAACCGACATGTATTAGACAGTAGGTGAATACTCAAGAACCAGAAGAAACCCACCCTGACACAGTCAAACAGTCAAAATTCTGCATATAGAGTGACTCAAAAACTCCTGCTTGAATGTGCGATTCTAGAGCTGTACCTCTGAATTGGTATTAACAGTCTGCATTGCTCATTTTGTTCTCAGAGTGCTTTGGAGGTGTATAAGGAGATGATGCTGTTGTATTTTGAGGAGTTTAAGCAATACATTAACTCACTGTGTGCTGATTTGGAGCCATGGCAGATCATCACATCAACATTGGTGTGTACGCTTGCTGCAGTGTGGCTCAAAGGATTTCTGTTTCAGAGGGAGAGTAAGTAAAACTTTTGAAACCAATTCAGTCATTTGCTTGTTGAATTGTCTCTGAAGGCCTCCAAGGCTAATTTAAAACATTTAGTGTAGCATTTTTATTCTTTACTAGTCTAGACTTTTAACAGACATTAAAAAAATAGTCTCTAGCCAGCACTTAATTTAAGCGATATTTATATAATTATGCATAATTTTCTGTTTCCTTTAATTATCACAATATGCTATATAATATCATTTTAACAAGGCTCTAATTGACAGATACACTGTATTGCCAAAAGTATTCACTCACCCATCCAAATCATTGAATTCAGGTGGTCCAATCACTTCCATGGTTCTCTATGGAGCTCTGTAAATTCCAGCATGGTACCATGATGGGATGGTACCTGTGCAATAAGTCCAGTCATGAAATTTCATCGCTATTAAATATTTCACAGTTAACTGTTAGTGCTATTATACCAAAATGGAAGCGATTGGGGATGACAGCAACTCAGCCACGAAGTGTTAGGCCATGTAAAATCACAGAGCAGGTCAGCGGGTGCTGAGATGCACAGTGCACAGAGGCCGACAACTTTCTGCAGTCAATAGCTACAGACCTCCAAACTTAATGTGACTTTCAGAGTAGCTTAAGAACATCGAGAGGTTCATGGAATGGGTTTCCATGGTCGAGCAGCTGCATCCAAGCCTTACATCACCAAGTGCAATGTAATGCATCGGATGCGGTGGTGTAAAGCACGCCGCTTCTTCACTCTAGTGCAGTGGAGACATGTTCTCTGGAGTGACAAATCACTCTTCACTGTCTGGCAATCTGATGGACTAGTCTTGGTTTGGTGGTTGCCAGGAGAACTGCACTTGTCTGACTGTATTGTGCCAAGTGTAAAGTTTGGTGTAGTGGGGATTATGATGTGGGTCTGTTTTTTAGGATGTGGGTTTAGCCCCTTAGTTCCAGGCCTTCTAGTCCAACACCAGTGTCTGACCTCACAAATGCACTTCTGGATAAATGGTCAAAAATTTCCATTAACACACTCTTAAACCTTGTGGAAAGCCTTTATCAGACGAGTTTAAGCTGTTATAGCTGCAAAGGGTGGGCCAACATCATATTAAACCCTATGGATTAAGAATCGAATAGTATTCAAGTTCATTTGCATGTGAAGGCGAATACTTTTGCCAATGTAGTGTACATTTTTTAAGTAGTGACGCACAATAGTACAGCAGGACACTAACTTCATTAAATACTTTTAAACATATATAAATAAAATAAATCTTTTTTTTTTTTACTACAACACTAGATTTATATCTGTATACAGATATTCAGGCCAAGTAATGTAAATAATAAACCTTCATTACAGCAGGTTTTTTGTGTTGAAGCATATTCCTAAAAAATGTCACATGTTCTGCTGTTTGTCTGCAGGTCTGATGTCTAGAACCAAGAAGCAGTGTTTTCGAATCATCAGAAAAATCCCATTTGTTGGCACATCAGTAAGTGTTTTGTGGTTCTCCTTTTTTTGAATGCTTCCCTAAAAGAGGTTTAACTTGCTGTTTCTCTATCACATTGTGACTCACCCTCATCAGTCTTAGCGCTTTTTGACACGGTTTTAAGCATGAAACTGTGGTATCTGCAAGTAATCTGGGTCATCAGCTGCTTCAAAATATTGTGTCTACTAAGTTTTATTAGAATACATGTTATGAAATGTTTTAGTAGAAAACAGACTGTAATTACCGCATCACATATAAGTTAAACTGTATTATTATAATAGAATAGAATAACCAAGAATGTTTAATTTGGTGCAAGTTCTTTTTTGTTTTGTTTTTTTGTTTTTTGTTTTGCTGCATAATTCCTTAATGGTCATCATGGTAATAGACTTAATGGTCAAAAGTAGGTGGATTCCTGATTATAATACCCACATGTGCCTGTTTGTAGCCCCTTTGCTACTATAACAATAAGCACTTCTTCGCAAAGACTTTTTTTGTGTGTGTGTGTGTGTGGTTGCTGGCATTTCTGCCCATTTAGCAAAAAGAGTACTACTGAGGTCAGTCACTGATTTTAGATAAAAACTACTGGCAACTATCGCCATTCCAGTTAATACCAAAGGCATACCAATTCATTTACTTCAACCTTGCAACATTGTCATTCTCGGTGTTGAGCATCTTTTTTTTTTTTTTTTTTTTTGTGAAAGGGAAATTTGTAATACTGCAGATACATTCTAGACAATTGTGTGCTTCAACTTTGAGGCAACAGTACGGAAAACAAGCACATATGGGTGTGAATTCTTTTTTGACCATATATTGAACATTAATTACACAAAGTTATTGTCTTCTTTGAATGAATCCGTACTGTGGGTAGATTGATTTTTTTTTTTTCTGCTCTTTTAAAGATTCAGAACCAGCTGAACAAGGCTCTGGATGACATGTCAATGAGCCTCTGCACACTGAAGAAGGAATGAGCTACGCAAAGCACCTCCCAGCACAGGGCCTTACACAGAAACAAGTCCTAGACAGCATCAAACAATACCAGACACTGAGTGAGTGACTTCACACATACCATGTTGGGCTGTTTGCAAAATATGGATAAGTGCATAGTACCTTTAAGCCAGGTTTACACTGTAGAGCTACAAACAACAATCAAACATCATTATATAATTCACTGTTCATAAATGCCAGAAATGCTTTTTTATTCAAATCGTAGAATGTGAAAGTGCTCATCGAAAAACCACATTGAAGAGGATGGCACAGTGAAATATAAAAACAAATATCCTCACTTCAAAGAATGTTTGTTTGTGCAAACCTATTTAATGCACAAGCAAAGGTCAGACTTATTGATAACATAAGCATAACCTTCACATGAAGATCTTCTTTTTATGATATGACATGAAACCACATGGTGTAACATGGTCACCGGTTGAGAATTTAAGATTTTATTGGGATCACTTCAAATCTGACATAAAGATGTTAAAAACCTGCTTTAATTGCAAAGTATACAACTGAATTTTTTTTATATACATTTGTATTTATTGTTGTATGTGTTTGTGCGCTTTATGTTGCATGTCACTAAATGAAAATTATTTTCTTAAACACAATTTCTTTGTGTTCAAAAATTGTATATTCTTTTTACCAATACTTTCTTAGTGACTCTATAGATCACTCAGTGGTTGCTTGCAAATGACTATGAACATGTTCTTTTGTTTCAGATGAAGTAAAGTGGTCCAAAGGCAAGGTTTCAGGCACAGTCTACTGGGGAGATGAAAAGCTTACAGATCTTCTAGTGAAGGTACTGGCTTGTTTAAAATGCTTTGATTCCTTTGTGGTTTTAGACTGCTAAATTGCATAGTCTGAGCAGGATGTCCCAGGTTGTTAAAGCTTTAACACTGAATTTATAAGTAACATTGGAGTATTTTGAACATGTGCCTCTTATCTATCTCCAGGTGTATGGTGAGTTTGCTTGGAGTAATCCCCTCCACCCAGATATCTTTCCTGGAGTTAGAAAGATGGAAGCAGAGGTGGTGCGGATGACGTGTTCTCTCTTCAGTGGTGGACCTGAGTCATGTGGCACAGTAAGCTTATTTCTTATGACCAAAAAAACTTCACAGACTATTTTTGATTTATAGCCAAAGTATCAATTCCATATTCTTGAAGTTGCGAAATAATTCTCAAACACCAACCAGTTAAAGTGTCTCTGAAAAGACAACTTTTGCTTAATTTGTTTCATATTTTGGATCAATTACTCATTTTTTTTCTATTCTCAAATTCTAATTTTATTTGTCACATACACATACATACAGAGTACGACGTGCAGTAAAATGCTCCTTCGACTGTCCAACATTTAAAGATGAAAAAAGAAATAGAATATAACAACAACAAAAATAAATAAAGTAAATAAATAAAAAAGTATAAAGTATAGAAAAATACATGTATATACATGAATGAGTATGGCAGATATTGACAGAGTACATATGAAAGTGATTTAGTGTGATTGTCCTTTAAGTGTCCATGTGCAGTGTAGTGTGGTATAAAGTGACACTGTGCTGTGCATTTCAGAGTCTAAGTGACCGTCCAGAGTTAAGGTGTTAACTCTTAAGTAGTGCTTGGTTGCTTTCATAGTAACTACGGTAATGCCTTTACTGTAATATTGGTATCTGTTTATATCCATTTGCAGTTCTGTGAAAGGTCAATGTTTCCTGATTTTAGGTCTCCTGAAAGTGTGTTTTTTACTGACTCGAAACTCTGGTCAATACTGATACTGATAGATATGGTCTAGACAATTTACTGGATTTTATCAAAGTGAAAATATTGACCTTTTTTTCCAGGTTTCTGTGTGAGCCCTAATTTAGTAATGGAATAGGCTAAACACAAAAACAACTAAAAAGTGGGAAAAAAATAAATACCAAAAACCATTCATCCAAAGCAGGAGGATGGCTGAAAATGGGAGCAATATGAGTTAATCCTGTTAATCTTGAGGCAGAAATTTTCAGTCAAATATTTAGAATTGGAAAGACAGCCCCTAGTACACAAATTAGCATATGTATGAACATTTTAACTCTCACTTTCAAAATCAACAGATTTCAAGGTTATTCCTCTAAAATATGCCCATTTCAAAAAATATAAAACTATTGAATGCCATGCCATGTGAAATAATAAATCTCCCTTTTCCTGGTTTGTTTGTGTTTATCTAGGTCACCTCTGGTGGAACTGAGAGCATTTTGATGGCCTGTAAGGCATACAGAGATTTGGCTTATGAGCGAGGAATCAAATATCCAGAGATGTATGTGTTTTCTTTTGTCATAGACAATCTGATATCTGATTTAAAAAAAAAAAACATATTATATATATATATATATATATATATATATATATATATATATATATATATATATATATATATATATATATATAATGGTTTTTTTTTTTTTTTTGACCCTGCATAAGAAATTTTTTAAAAGTAATTTAAAAAAAAGTCATGTTTGTTCTATAATTGTGTAGCAGCCTGGGGGAATCCCTTTGGTGATATTATTAGTTTATTGTTCTGTTCTGTTGTTAACTGTTCAATCTAGTATAGGTGTCAAGTAGGTTTTTGGCTATTTTCCAAAATTCACCCACAACTACATCTGACACATTTCCCAGGCAGCCACACAAATAGTGCCTTGTCAAACATGTTGATTTATAAAAATACAAATTCAGACTCTGAGAAAGTAAAATGTTTTTTTCCTACCTAAATCTATGTTGTGCTAATTGTCCTTTTTGAAGAATTGCACCAGTAAGTGCCCATGCAGCATTTGACAAGGCAGCACACTACTTTGGAATGAAACTGATTCATATACCTTTGGATAAGAAGACCATGAAAGTCGATGTGAAGGTACGATATGAAGTTTGATACACAGATAGGCTTCAATGTGTTTATGATCAATAATCATTTGATTATTTTTGCTTGATTTCAACCTAGGCCATGAAGAGAGCCATCTCTAAGAACACAGCCATGCTAGTGTGCTCTGCTCCTCAGTTTCCTCATGGGATCATAGACCCCATTGTGGAAGTAGGAAAGGTAAAAAATGTGTCTGACTTAAAGATATTGCTTCATATTTGCAATGTGACCAGCTCATCACATCAATATTTAATGATTATTAGAGGTCACACACAGGTTTGTGAATTAATTATTAATCCTTTTTTTTTTTTTTAGTTGGCAGAAAAGTACAACATTCCCTTACATGTGGATGCCTGCTTAGGTGGCTTCCTTATAGTGTTCATGGAAAAGGCTGGGTTTAAGCTGGATCCATTTGACTTCCGAGTTAAAAGCGTCACAAGCATTTCGGCAGATACGCATAAGGTCAGAAATTAAAAACGTGTGTGTATAAAGTTATAGAATGTAAGCCATTTACATAAGCAAAATAAGAAATTAATACCATCATCCAAGTTAATGATTATCGGCATATTTTTTTCTTTGCCTTACATGCTAGTAAATATAATTTTTTATACATTTTTTTACAGTACGGTTATGCACCTAAAGGCTCCTCAGTGGTGATCTACAGAGACAAGAAATATCGCCACTATCAGTACTTTGTAGCCCCTGATTGGCAGGGAGGAATTTATGCATCTCCCTCAGTAGCTGGTTCTCGGCCTGGTGGTATCATCGCTGCCTGCTGGGCCACCATGATGCATATGGGAGAGAGTGGCTACGTGGAGGCCACCAAAAAGGTTGTTCAAACAGCCCGCATCATTGCAGCAGGGTAAGGCAGATAGAACAAAGCACATGTTTCATCCTAGGATCACTGCATCATCAGTATAATAATGAAGACACTGATTTTGCACTGCTTTTCATTGTTAGCATCTGCAAAGTGGAGGGACTGTTTGTGTTCGGAAACCCAGAAGTCTCAGTAGTGGCCTTGGGCTCCGATGTATTTGATATTTTCCGTCTATCCAATGCACTCACATCAAAGGGATGGAATCTCAATACTCTCCAGTTCCCATCTAGGTAAAGCTACTTGTATAACCTCTTTGAGTAATGTTCATGTTTGTGAGGCTAACAAACTTGCTTTTTTGTGTAAATCTTACCTCTGTATGTCTGTTCACAGCATCCATATTTGTGTAACTATGCTGCACACACAACCTGGTGTTGCACAGGAGTTCATCAAAGATGTAAAGGAAGAAGTAGCAATAATCATGCAGAACCCAAAGGAGAAGACCACTGGAATGGTGAGTTTAAACATCATGTTTATTCGCATTTAACAAATAGTATTGTGGTTTATTTTAGACACAAAATCATCCAATGATTCTGATAGAATGCAAAGTATAACTGATTCTAGAGTAAAATGACTAGAATCTGCTATTAAAATAGCTTGTTTCCAGTTTAAGAATGAAAGAAATACCAGATGGTGTTGAATAATTGAAGGGCAATGGTGCAGCAAATATTTTTCACTCGGTTGACTAGCTAAATTGGGCTTCATTGTCTTATTTTGCATCACAAAGAGCTGTCAAATTTTTGTTTCTGGCTGATTAAGAATTTTTGCAGCACAAGTCTGAGAGAAGTTCCTCTGTTTATATTTTTGTGCGTGTTCAAATACTCCTTCTATAATCGCAGCTTACACAGGGATACCACATAAATACTTTGACTAATTGTTTGGTAAAATTGTGACTCTTATGCCATATATATGGATGGAGGCCATTGCAGGTCTTTTGTCATCAGCATGACAAGACACATTTTCTGTTTGTCATTTTAAAAGCTGGAGATAAAAGAGAGGCTGGTGAGGCAACATCTGTTCATAGCTGTTACAGCATACAGTATATGACCAACAGTCCAAAGTGCACCCGACAATCACACCCATATGTGTATACTGAACATCTCATTCCAAATTGAGTTTTCCCCCTGCTGGGATAAACTTCATTCTTCTAGATTGGCTTTCCAGTATTTTTTACTTTTTTACATGGCTGTGGGGATTTGGCCATTCAGCCATGGTTTATCGAAGATCTTCCTTCATTTTAAACTAAGCAAGCATTATTTTTTGGGCATGGCTCTGTGCACGAGAGCAAAGTCATGCTGGTTTAAGCCTCTTGGTTCTAATGAAGGAAAATTTTTATACTAAGGCATAAAAAAAGACATACACAATTGAATTTGTAGTAACGCTTCGGAGAACGCATATATGGGTGTGATGGTCAGGTGTTTACAATCATTTGGCCATATAATGTAACTGATAACAAGAATTCACTCATGTACCATGTCATTACATGTAAAAAGCAAAAAATGTGTTGATTTTTAAATCAAACGTGTTTACTGTCAGAATATTACTGTGGTATAAGGAGGAACTAAACAATTTTATGATGCATAGATTATTAACCTTTAACAGCACACATTATTGTGTTTAATTCCTTAATTAATTATCATTGATAAAATATGGCATGTTTTCTATTTTGTATTGAACACAAATTAAAATCTGTGTTTAGGGAGCAATCTATGGCATGGCCCAGTCCATCCCTGATCGGTCAATGGTGACAGAGGTATCATGCGGCTTCCTGGACTGCCTCTACAGCACTGAAGTTAAATACGTCCAAAAAAAACATTACACCAGCAAGAAGAACCACATAAATGGGAACTCTACAACCTACTGAGTCTTGCATGATTGCTGGGATCTGTGCCTGCAGCTGCCCAAAAGCTGCTTATTACATTTACATACTGGCCGTATATTTTTTTTTTTTTTTTTTTTTGGTCCGTCATTTCAATCACACATTTACTTATTTGTAGTTAACGCACAAGCCATATAACACCAATTTATGTTGGGCATTTCCTTCAAGGTAATTTTCTGTCAATAAACTTGTCCATAATAGCTGTGGTATCAACGTCAGTGCAGAAGGGTCAGGGCCTTTTTATTTTATTTTATTTTATTTTTATTATTTTTTTTTTTTTTCTCCCCCCTAGCAAAATGTGTTTTTCTGTTATATGGGTTTTGACACTTGTCATGTATTTCACATTGTTGGAGGTCAATTCTCCAGCCAAACTTTCAGGGTGCTCAAATCATTCTGTGAGATTTAGGAAAAAATAACAGAATTTAGTAAATCTCTTTTTCTTTTTTTTAAACATTTAGTACAAATTGCAAACTAATATCTTCAGACCTCCCTCAAAATATCACAGTTCACATTTCAGAGTACAGTTTGTATAGATAGTGGCCTAATGCAAGCAAACCAGTACCATATATTAAATTATGAAACTTTTAATTTCAAATCTGTTCATTGTGCTGATGCTGATCAAATTCAGATAACTGTCCAACTTTGTCCATCTGGGTGAGTAACATGAAAATGGACCAAGCACCATTTTAGTTTTTCTTTTAATAAGTATTTCTAAAATACTCCACTAAAACTTGAAATACTTTTCAGGTATACCTGAATAACAAAACAGCTTTTTTCAGTTTTTTCAATGTTAAGTTTCTAATCCAATATATTGTTAAAATGATTAATTTACATCAATGCTGAAAACAAATTAGAAGTAAAAAAAAAAAACTGAACTCGATTTACTAGAATTTCTGCGATAAATCCAGCCCTTAAAATTGTGTCTACCTCAGAATTTGTTCCAACTTGATTATTTAAACTCTTTTGGAGGTGGTTCTGATTGGGATTTTTTTACCCTTATAAATTCTGGGAGCAATTTTATATTTTATTTACTTTATTTTATTTTTTTGTATCCCAAGAGGATACATGTTTAATAACCAATTATGTTGTTTAAGTTCCTGAACTGTGTAAAAGGGAAATGGAGCAGTAGTGAAATAATGACATGGTACCACTAGATCATGACTGTAGACCTCATTGGCTGTTTAATTCTGTACGTATTCATAATGTTTTGTGACCACTATGTGTGTTTTTACATTATGCTTCACTAATATAGGGTCTCATATTTCAATAATGCAATTATTATTTTTGTGTACTTGTTTTGTTGTTTTCACATTTTTGTCACATGTCTACAGCTGTTCTTGACATCATACTAACATTTAGGTTTAACTGTTAATGGGGAAACATCAATTAAATGTAATATATTAAATATTTTTAAATCTTATTTTCATATATAAATGATATTTTCATATATCATATAAAGCAGTTGTCCCTTGGCCTCCCACTGATGCATTTTAAAGGCAGTGAGCCCAGCAATATTACTCACTAAAATATGAGGCACCTTCATTTTTCAAAGTGGGAGTATAAATTGACCATCATGGTTCTGATTTTCGGTAACCGATGATCTTTGTTTTAAGTGTATGCAGGCTCTATTACTAGTGCAGAGGTTAGATCAGCCTCAGGGAGAGCGCCTTTTTCACACTATACCATGTCCACATACCATACTAGCCTGTTCTTGCAAAAAATAAAACTGTATTTGAAAAATTATTCTGACTGCAATAATTTCCTGAGTGTTGAAAAAGTAAAAAGAAAAATGTTTGGGTCAGCGTGTGCATCATAATGAAGAGTGTTTATATGTTTGTCATACCACCCACCCTTAGTCTCCTATTATAGAGCAGAAAGCATTAGTATGAGCTGTTGATCTGCGTTCATAGATCACATTAAAATGCATGTGTGCACTTGTTGACTTGGGACAGAGTCCAGGGTAGACTGAATGACGAGCGGAGCTGAGCTGATGGAAATGCAATTGTATTAGAGAAATTTTAACCAAAAGGTAAGATATATTGCATAAAATATGATGTGTTTTATATATATATTGGGGAGACCCCAGGGAATAACTCAAACTTTATTGTTCTCTCATATAATCTGTTGTGCTTAATATTAATGTTTAAATAAAATGGTGTAGTGTGTGCAGATTTGCAGCATAAACTCTGAATGACAGACAAAATCTCTGCTTTATTTCAGTAATAATTGTGGGTTTAAACATCACAGTGGATGAGAAACATGTAAGTTGAGTTTGTAAGGACAGCAATACCTGGTGCATACTGAATAGAAAATAAAGGCACAATACTTTTTCCAGGACAGAGATGATGCTGGGTTTCAGCTATAAGATGTAGCCATCCTGCACAAAAAGCTCCATTATCATCATAGCATTATTAATTTACAGATAATGCATCCTGTGGTTTTATTAATATTTTCCGTGTAACAGGCAATCAAAGATTTTCAATTCGGGTTTGATTTGTATGTGAAAACCAGCAGTGCGAGGCATAAGGTGTCTGATTTGTTTCTGCGGAACAGAGAGAGACTTGTCCTCACAACACTGAGACTTGATCAATGAAAGTAGCAAGAGTAATGTCACGCTTAGACAGTCCTCCACACTCATGTGTGCTGAGAGTAATATGAACCTGGGAAAAAGAATATCAGTGAGGGGTGATAGTAATGGCAATCTATGAAATGAATATTTTTTTAATAGTTTAAAACACATGTGCAAAATGCTTTATTTAATAGTTCTCATGTACCTTATTGTAAACATTGAACCACTCTGGATGATGGTCCATTTTCTCAGCCTGTAGTGCTACTCTAGACATGAACCCAAAGGCCTAAGAAGGAATGTCATTCACATTAATAAAAATGATGCCATTGGTGTGATGTTTTACATGCAGCACTCTTACTGTGCTCAATGAAATAAGATGATAAATAATAACTAGTAATAACAATAATAACTAATGTTATGTGAACGCTCACCTGATTAAAGTCTTTGAAAACAAACTCCTTGTAAAGGGCATCCCTGCTCACTACTTCAGACCACTGCGAGTTGTGGAGCATAGGGAGGAGCTGCTCCCTCTCCTCCAATGTCAGAGCCTGAATCTTTCCAGCCTGTATAGTTACAACAGACACATTACAGCTTTGCTTTAGTTAGTTCCTCATGCCCTTGTGAAAAGACTTAGATACACCAAGACTACCGAATGACTACTAATAACATTTTTATGTATTTCCTTATGTATCAGTGTCATGTTGATGTCTGAAAACCTCAGAGCTCATATGCTCTAGCACAAAACATGTTTATTTTTTGTTTGTTTGGTTTCATTTTTCCAAGAAGAATCCCATTATCTTCTGCAAACCGTTCTGTATAAGAACTTTTGTTCTTATACATTTTCATTCATCCTTCTTAAGTAACCGCTTTATCTTCTATATCAACAGACTTGATGTGGATCCAGAACCTGGGAACAATAGGAATACCAGTCTATCTCAGGCCACCATGTTACACATTCACACAATCATATTATGGGCAACTACTCTTAGCCAGTCCACCTAACCAAAAAATAAACCAGGACACCATAGAACCTCAAGGAAATTCCCATTGACATTTAGGACATCAATGGGTAAAAATCCCAGTGCTAACCTGGGACTGCAAAACTGTGGCGATGCAACGCCACCTGTATTATAGCAAAATATTGCTAGCTAGCTAATCTGTTCAAATCCCATCAACACACTTTAATCTGGTCTCTTTGGTTTTCTACGTGATGGCAGTGATATGGGTGCCCTATATTTACTGTTAAATTCCCATTTGTATGTATAATCATCATGTACATAGAACCAGTATAGTATTATTTTGCAACGATTCATCTCATTACTGCACCTCAATATGCAGTTCACTGGTTCCTACCTGAATGCACTAAACAGTGTATCATGGTTTTTAAAATAATAATTTTATTGTGATTTTTGTAATTTTAACTTAGTCTTATTATTGTTTTACACGTTGTTGCTTGTACTTGGTTGTGTCTATGAACTGGCTGCTGTAACATTACAATTTCCCTTTGCGATTACTTTAGATTTATCTATCTATATTTGCATTACTACACCTTTTACTCAGACTTTAACAGCAGTGCAAGAGTTACAGTCATTTGGCAGGGGGACGTTTCAGAAAGGAGCTCTGTGATTGGTTGCAGTGGAGCACATCTGGATGCAATGATGACTCCAGTTTTAAGAGCTTTTGCCATGTTTTCCCCGTGTTTCATTAGAGGTCATTGAGTTATATAACCCTTTCCTTTTAAATGCCTTATATGAGTCATATGAGTATACCAGTTAATCCTATTTTCCAAGGGTACAACAAAAAAGATTATTGTAAAAACAAAATGCAAAAAAAGGTTTCTGAATATTTACCCATATTATATACCAAACCTACAATATTAAGTTTCCATTAAAAAAAAGCAGTACATTTTATCGGAAGTAAATGACACGTTTAAAGGGACAAACCTAAGATATAATCTTGTGTATCCAAATCAAGCCACTGACATATTTTTATAGAAAAAAATGCATTGATGCATCATGATTTATTGCATGAAATAAATAATGATTGGATAAACAGCGTGTAACGGCAGATCAGTAGCATTTTCTCTGTATTTGATGTCGACTGTGCAGCTCTGAGTGTTCATGAGTGACATCAGCACTTTCGTGACAGCAAACTGCGAAACAATGAAGCTGATAACGCCGTCACACATCAATCAATCAATCAATCAATCAATCAATCAATCAATCAATCATCCGTCTCTTAGCAACAAGTCTTTCCGGCGTCCAGCAGCTGACACGAGTCAGTATAATGTACATACAGCTCGTGGAAAAAAGTACACAAAATTTTAATATCGTGACACACAGACTGGAAAACCTTCTGCGTATAGAGACGTACATTAAATACATTCTGCATGTACAGCCGCTCTAAGAAACAGGAGCAGCAACAGGTGGAACCCATTTTAACTTTTCAGCCTTACTATAAAGTGCGCGTATTGGGAGAATTATGGCTAAATATATTAATCAAAGCTGTAGCATTGTAAGTCTGGCCACTGTACTCACCATGTTTGTTCTCAGAGGAATACTGCCCTTCTACCTCCTCGTGTCTCCTGCTCTGAATTAAACACAACCCCATAACCTGCCGTTCCTTAAGCACCGCCTTCTGCGTTGCGATTGGCCAGTATCTCATATTTACAGGCAGTCTCGCATGTCCATTGGCCACCCATCTCCAAACTGTACAGCAGGGGGTTGAGTTAAGCACAATTAGCAGTAGCCTGCTATCCAGCTGCAGAGCCGTGCAGTGACGCCGTGAAGACTCCGCCCCCCACAGGCAGTGCGGATGAAGCGTAGCGGGTGCATTATCCGTGCAAACCAACTGAAATCTACTTAATGGACCTGGAAGAAAAAAACCCGCAGCCATGTGTAGGTTTTGGTCCGACTGTCAAGTATTCAAAAAACGGCGCTTTATAAACAGTCATTAATTAGGACAGAGTCGTAGGGGCCTCTGTGAATTAAAGCTAGACACGTCCATGATGCCGCCATCTTGGAGAGGGCACATTTAGCTCTTTGGCTTGAATTTAAAATAAGATCTTCCTCCAAAATGCCGATATTTGGATTACATTGAAACAAGTACTAGAAACCAGAGAGCAATGCATGCCTTCTCATTCCTATAGACAAGTTTTCCTTTTCATAATGTCGGCTTATTTTTTTTTTTGTTTGCATAGCACTTTTAACAATAGACAGTGTTAAAGAGATATATACAGTAGAATAAAAATATCAATTTCAGCCTCAGAAGTTCGTCCCTACAGGTTTATCCCTAAGTGTATCCTTAACGAGCAAGCCAATGGCAGCAGGCCTTCATTTACCAACTTATTTCTTATAAATAATAATGTTAATATAACTTTTTTCCCACTGTACTGCTCCAATTAGGTGTCGCCACAGCGTATCATCTGTCTCCATACACCCCCCCCCCCCGTCCTCTATATCTGCCTCTTTCAAACCAACTACCTGCATGTCTTCCATCACTACATCCAAAAACCTCCTCCTTGGTTCCTCCTCTGCACATGTCCAAACCATCTCAATCACACCTCTCTCACCTTGTCCCCAAAACGTCCTACATGCGATGTCCCTCTAATAAAAGCATGAATTCTAAAATCTTGAATTTAATTTACATTGTCATAAATTTTGTAAAGAAATGTCTGTATTTTGACAGTGTAGCAGTGCGGTGGTGTAAGGAAGGAAGGCCATTTGTTAATTTATAAGACTCACATTTGTTTTGTTAAGTGTACAAAGTCTACATGATACTCAATCAATGCAATGGAGCAGATGATGATTAGAAGTCTTTATTAGTAGCTCTGAATCTTAAGCATTAAACCTTTGCAAATCTTTTTATTAATTTGTAAAATATCTGAATAGAGTGATAGGTGGGTTCTGACAAGTACAAACTCCTGGCCCAGTATTTTCATGTGTGTTTGGTTGATGCTATAGTAAAACAGAATTTGAAAGCATGAGTCATATGCTGAAAGCATGGGAGTTGGCAGCCATGTTTAAAATCAGAAATGATTGAAACAGTGCCATAACCACCATGGGAAATTTCCAACACCTTTCTGTGCTCTTTGAACTCTTTGTTTATATCTTCTGTAGCCTGTAATAAAATAGATCTGTTGGGAAGCAACTGATTATGGAGCTCTCCATGCTAAGACATATTTTCTGCATTATTCTTCTCACAATAGGACAATGTGAGATGACCATGAATACAGGTAGCATACAGTTTACTACTAGAGTAAGTGTTGACATTTAGGAATTAGAAACTGAATTATTTGTGACATTTTAATTGTTCTGTCGTTTCAGTGCTTTGTAAGCCTTTATGGCTGTCCTAGAGTGCTATATGTTTTTACTAGTGACTCGTTTTTATCACAGCACCAAGAAATTTATGAGTGTGAAAAAAATATGTTCTATGAATGCACCATGTTTTGTGAAGTTGTGTTAGTCCGGTAAACTGCTCCTTTTTTGTGCATTAAGAAAGGCTAGAACATATCTTTTATTTCAATAAAATGATGAAAACCTATTTGATTTTGTATTATTAGTTGTCTAGAATTTCTGCTATATTTCTAATAATAACAACAATTTCCCTAATATTATGGGAAATACATTTTTTTTTATTCAGTCAGTCAGTAGTTCTATGATGGTACATATTGTCATTGTGTGTACATTGTGTCTAAGCCATAGTTGTAAGAAAATGATCAGTTCCCTGTTAAAGCAGTGCAATTTTAAATTGCAGAAACTACCCTGAAAATGGACCAGGCCTTACTAACAGTCTGTAATCAGATGTCCTATGGGCTTGAAATTCTCTACACTTCAGATTACTGCTATAAGGTATTACTTGAAGGATTTAATTTTTCACTTATCATAATGTTCTGTATATACATTTGCTGATTTGTGTTCCATAATTCAAAATGACTTGTACTGGTGGAAATCATAAGCAATTCCATCATTAGCTAACATAATTGGCTGAATATTATATGTAATATTCTAAAACATCAACAATTTTATGTTTTCTCTTTAAAATATAATACAAATTTAGGGCCAAACAATTTATATTTAAAAAAGTAATATGCACATACTGTCTGCAGTGCTTGTACCAACATTTGGCTCGCATGGAAGCTGGACCAGGAAATGTGTCTGTGGTGCTGCACACACCATTCACATTAACTCTGAAAGCCTCACCTGTGAATGCCACTAACACTTTATGCAGGTAGGACTAAAAGTTACACTGTAGCTGTACTTTAATAACCAGGTTGTTTCAGATACACATTTCTTTTTCGAATTGCAAAGTAGTAAAATTGAAATCTTTCGTTTAAATGCAAAATCTTTTTTCATTTGGATGGATTACTTAACATCAAGATCCCTGTCTATAAATCACTGTCTATATGGATAGTCTCATTCAATTTATGTGGGCTAAAGCACCTTGACATGCTCTAAATATACAGCTTTAATAGCAGGAGACTCCATTTGCAATCTCTTAACCTACATAGACCACAGTGTGTCAGCATTTGACCTGACTTTAGGTCCTAGGTGCTGGCCTTTGAAGGATATCTCACATGCTATTGATCTTGCTGCCATTTGGGGTTAATAGGAGCAGACAATCAGAATAACGAAAAGAGTCTTTTAGACAACAACACTACAAGGATCTCCTGAAGCCCTACCTAAAATATTAAGCACTGATATTCAGTATCCATATTCATATATTATAATAATTTAAGAGTCACCAAAAGTGAAGCATTCTATGCAGGGTTTTGTTATTAAAAGGGTGGTGGGAAATTAAACAGGTATCTGGTGGCATAAGATGAGGTGCTGTGTCTTTACTGCATGGCCCTAGGCTGGGGTCTAGTCTTGTGCTTCTTAAAGATCAATAGTGAGGTCCCTTTCCAGATGGAGCTACTATTGATTTACCCTCCCCCTCAAATGAACATAACGGCTGGTATGTCATCCCCAGAAAGATCAATGAATTCTTGTAACACACACTTTTGGGATAAAACAGGAGATGATTGGTGCTTGTTGAATGTGATTAAGAAGTGCATTTCTTCCTGCCGTGCTCTAGGTGGCTCCCTCAAGCCTCATGAATACTGAGCCTTATCTTTCACTATACAATCAAATAAAAGCGATGCTGACTTGCCATTTTAAAGTTCAGAGTTGAGTAAGTCAGTTGTAAATAACACTTGCAGCTCTTGTATTGATAATTTATGAAACAACATACTAAGTGATGTATAATAATCACACAAACAATGTGCTGTTATAGTTACAAGCTATAAATGATAGTAGATGTTAAATAAATTTGCTTAAAGTTGAAGGACGGAATTACATAATGACTTTCATAATATGGTACACAGCCGTAAGCATTATAGCCCCACATCGTTTGCCAAGGTTGGTGTGCACTGGGTTCTGACCCCAATCCCACTGAACACCTTAGGATGAATTGAAATTCAGACTATGTGCCAGACCTTTTACCCAACATCATTGCCAGACCTCACTAATGCTCTTGCAGCTGAATAGGCAGAAATTCACAGAGATGCATTCCAAAATCACGTGAAAAGCCTTCCCAGAAAAGTGATGCTCATTATAGCACCAAAGGGGGTGGAATAAATCCTAAATGGTATGTTTATCATGATCATAGGTATGACTGGTCATGTATATTTATATTTATATTTATATGATTATAATATATATATTATATAAACATGTAAAATATTCAACATGTTGCAGCTGTAACCAGAAACTTTTAAAACTCCATTCAAATTATAATATATTTTATTATAGTTTTATTTTGGATAATCACAGTCATATTGAAATTCTAGATGTCATCAATCATAGTTAGTATTAACTTTCAACTTTCCCATTATTCCAGTTTAAGCTATCTTTTTGAAGAGGCAGGACATTATTCTTTTTGGGTCACACCTGGAGATGCACTTAAAGTAACCTGCTCTATTTCTCTGGATAAGTTTCCACATAACACATATCAACGTAAGTGCAAACTACTTGAATTATTGTGTAACACAATGCCTTTTTTCTCAGTTTAGCAGACAGGTTTATGCTGTCGGAACATCTCTAAGTTTCTACCTCTGCTTACAAATTCACACATCACCTAAACTATATGATTTACATGTCTGTAGTTACAAAACAGAAGTATAATAACATCTATACACATCGTACAGTGTAACACTTAAATCATTGCTACCTGTGATTTAATCAAATCAAAGATTCTGTTGGATCCGTATGTCAATATGAATCGAAACATCTTGTGATCTTGACTTCTGTGGAAAAATGTTTTTTTTTTGCATCCCAGGGGCTGGATCTGTACAATATTGATTCAATAAGCTGCCCCTTCCTTCAAAAAAAAAAAAAAAACAGCTAAAAGGAAAGCTTTTCTGCCATGTTTGTTTTGGAAAATGCCCCATGAGAGGAGCATTGTGGGAAATACATTAGAGGAGCAAGGAGGATTAAGACATAATGGGATTTTGAAAGCACCATGCTCCATAATGCAGAGTCTATTTAACAATAGTGCAGATTATGTTGTAGATCAGACTTTAAGGGTAAGTAACCATTATCTGCTAGATATATGGCCAGTGTTGCTAAACTCTGGCCCGCATGATGAGCTTCCATTAGCCGCACTGTCCGGTGATTATATGCAGGCTCCGATGGGCTCTCACAGCTTAAGTAATCGGCCTGGTGATCAGCTGGCTGGAGGCAGAGAGCACAGCAAGAAGCTGACCATTGCACACTGGGGCATGACCAGAATGTGCCAGACCCATAGAGTATTTTTCCTCAGTGTTATTAACAAAGGCTTAGTCATTCATGTATTTATTCATTCATCTCTAGTAATCACTTTATCCTGGTCAGAGTCATGTTGAGGTTTAGCTTGTGAACACCATCACTACATAAAAAGGAAACTTCAGTGTAAGCAGTCAAGCATAGTTTACAGACATATTTATTTGCATCATATTTGTAATAAAAACCAGGTGTCTTCCAGTCAGTAGTATGCAAGTATATTTATAATACTGTAAAATGATTGTCAGAGTTTATTCCAGGTTTAGCTTGTTTGTAGCATTAATTAATTGTCATTAGGAAGAAATAGTTACCAAAATTTACCAGAAGATGTATTATATTCCAAAATCCTATTAGACATTACAGTAATATTTTTAAAAATCATTAAAGATCTTTAACCACCAGCATATCTGTTTATAATCATGGATTATGTAATGCCTTTCTTTGAAATAGCTATTAGAAGTTTTAAATGCTTTCTAGTACTAGCCTTGATATCAATTCTTGATAAATGTCTTTAGAATTACTCAGAAAGTCTATTTAAATGTAGCTGAGTATTTCTTCTGAATCAGAACACAATGTCTATAGTGTTATAAATAGACAGAACAAGTGCTTCATTTGGTCTTTGTTAGGCCCTATGGACTTTATTACAATGTTTTATGAAAGTAAAAAACTAATGCCAATGAATTATATTTTACTGTGGACACACTGAAGTAGTTACAGTTTAAACATGCAGTTAGTGCTGATTAATTTCCTCTGCATGGTATAGTAGTCCTTCAGCTCAGTCATCACAATGGAGTTTCAGTACATCACTGCTTTTTTTTTCCATGGTGTGTATTCACTTGCTGATTGAACGGCCATTTCAGTGTTTGTTTTTCCAAACAAACGCCTTCCCCTTGCACCTGTGGTGGTTGGCAGTGTTTCACTTTTTCTTCTGGAACTTTTAAAAAGTGTACCTTCTGGCAGACCCAGTCATGTGTTCCATCATGCACTGAAAAAAATATATTCTATTCCACACTCTCTTACTGGTGATCCAGGGTTTTGGTTGCACAGATTGATCTGCAGTGACAAGTGTTTTTTTTTGTACTATGCAACAGGAAACTATTGGGCTCTTGAGAGTCTCTCTGTGATACAGAGTGATTGGGTTTCAACCCTGCCCATAAGATTCACAAAATCATGTAGGCATGTAAATGTAAAGGCTCAAAGCCATTATTTCACTCTAAAAAATGGTTCACAATGCAGTACAAACAAAAAAAAAAACATTCTGGCGTTTTAATGGTGTTTTTATGTAAATATGTGTTTTGTGGTAGGAAGAATCAGTTTCAAAACCTTGCTGGAAAATACACAGTGGCACAGTGGTGAATGTAATGTCTTGAACAGTGGTGAATGTAATGTCCTGAACATTTTTGTTTTGCTGGTATTGATTCATGTATCGACAAAAACGTAGATGATTTTTTCCCATTAATGCTGAACCCTAATTAAACATAATAAAACCCGAGCTTGTATTAGTAGTGATGTTGAAAAAGGTAGAGAAGATACTGAGAAATTATGCTTATGTGAGAGATAACAGAGATAATAGGTTACATTTTTACTCGATTAAAAGTGTCCACTCAAATGTATTTTGTGAAACAAAAAGGTTGCTACGTACATAAACATTAAAAGGGAAAGGGAAAGCCATGTTTTCATGTGCAACTTTTAAAATATCTTTGTGTGATAGATTGAGGTTTGCATAAAAGCAAGTGCACCTTTTTGCAGGAAAGACACCATCACATATTTGTACAATTGGGCAAATGCATGATGCTACGAGGTTTGTTAATAAATTAGTCAGGAGCAAAATGTGCTGTAAATAACTGATCTCATTAGCTATAATTTTAGTTAGGTTATTTTAGCTAAAGGGATCAATGCTATAATTTACCCTTGTATTAGTAGAGAAAACAAACCCACCTAGCTAACTATCATCAATCTTCTAAGCTAAAACATTATTGGATGCTAATAAAACCATACAGTTGATACACAGTGGGGTCCAAAAGATTATTTGTCATAAGATATTTTGAAGGTGTAAATCAAAATGTAAGTAGGTAAAGAAAATGTAATTAAAAGTAAAAATATTGCATTTCAGTAATACTCAGGTAAATATGCCTGATACATGTAATACTTATGAAGTATGTAATGAACTACATTTCTCATGCGTTAAACATACTATAAAATCCTGTAGCTTTGTCAATAAATGAATGTTACAAATGCATATAACCTTCTGTTTGTCTCTTGCATTTTAAGGAAATCATCATGTTAGCCAAATATTTTAGAGCGGTCAATATTTAATTATGTGTATTTTTACAGCTTTGTGGGTAGCTGCACTTGTTCTAGCCCTTTTGACCTTTATTTGGGTCTCCATCCATTTTCTGTCCAGGTAACACCTTCTTATCAACACTCTTAGCTCAAAATGAATCATTTAAAGCAACGTAAATGTAACTGTATCATCTTAACCATCACCGTAATCAATTACAGCTAATATTATTTGTGTGTGTTTGGCTTGTTATAGCAGAGTTTTTGAGTCTGATAAGGGAATTTTGCCAAAAAAATATATGAACACTATTAAGTAAATGGAACGAATCGTATGGAATAATGAACATTGCTGCATGTGCTTAATTTCTTATAATTGCTTATAATGGGTGTTCGATATCGCTAACTATGCTGACACCTACTCTGTCAGTGATGTCTGGGCTACTCCAAACTGTTATAATAACTTTTTATTCAGGTAAAACTGCCAGTGTATGACTGCATGACAGAGATGCTGGTAGTGTTTATTAATCAGTTCCTTGTAAAAAAAAAATAATCAGGCTTACAGACTCATTATTATAGTCGTACATTAGCATTTGGAATTCTTTGCATGATATGTATACATGACAATCATATTCAATAATATATTTCCTGTATTATAGATGTAGCTGCACATTAAGGCTCAAAAAGCTCATTTGTTGCTGTGAAGGTAAATACTATATGGAAAGGGTAAGTGTGGTAGAAGACAAAATAGCTTACACATTGCTAACAATTGCCGCTTCTGGTTAAATGCACATAATATTGCCAAGTGAAAATACAAGTTATTAGAAAAAATAAATAACAGACGAAATACATTATTTAATGTCCCTCGTCTTTTTGTTCGTTCAATGTAGAATGAGCTCTAGTTTGATTTGGATGGTCTTAGACTCCTAGTTTGATTAGCCTGGTCTGTAGCACTACATTTAACCATTGAAAGAGCCAGAGCAGGAAGATGTTTGTGCTAATTGCTTTGTGATGGATCTTTCTGCCAGCACAAAACCATATGGGAAATGGGAAGCTCTTCCTTGTCAAATGAGAGATACTGTTCTTGCTCACTGAACGTATTCATCTAGTCTGCTATATTAACAAAGGCAACAGTTTTGACCACAAATATGCAGACGATTGCACATTTGCTCTAATATTTATCCAAAATTATGTCATATTTTACAACCTGGTTTTTCTTTCCAGAAACTCATGTTCAACTGATTCATTTATAATAATTTTTATCATTATGTTTGCTTTATTAAATGTATATATATATGGTATTCATTATTCTCAATGTGCATACTATGTTTTTTGTATAGGAGGAGACCACAAATCAAGCCAGTATGGACCTAAGCCAACCAAAATCATCCCGTTTAAAATCATTAGACACATTTCGAGGGTATGTTCTATTCAATGACTGAAATTCTTTTGATATTCAAGTCACCACACGCAAAAATTGCTGTCAGTATCACATGCTAAATATTTTTCTGTTTAAAACTATGTTTACTAAGAGTATCTATTTGATATCTACAACCAAGTTAGCTGAAAGGTCACAGACTGGACACAAGCTCACTTGAACCATTGTTATCTAGCGGTTGCTTGGGGCATCATCTCTAATGTCTTATGCTTCTATGGAAGAGAACAGTGGATTGCTGTTGGCTATGGGTGATGCGATTTAATCTGGAGGCCCAGCAGGATGTAATAGTGGCTGGAGGGCAGACACAAAGCATGTTTCTCCCAAAACAGGAAACCGCCATGGCTTTGACCTCCTTCTTGCATAAAATTTGATGTAATAATACTGGCAGCATATCAGCACATATTTAACAGCCTGCAATTTTAAAGCTGGATAGGATATGAGTCCTTAGATCAGTACCTGAGTAAAAGAGATCATATGGCATTTAGCTGGAAATATATGCCAACAGTGATTATTGATAACTTTGATAAATTGGGATCATATTTCATGTTACTGGCACTTTTGGACCCTGGCTGCTCTGTGTAGATTAAAGCAGGCTTTAAAGCCTGGGTAATGAAATATTAAATATTAAGACAACTTTTCTAACAATTCCGTTTCCAAAGTACTCTAGCAGTCTTACTAACAAAATCCTTTTTGTATGGGTATATGCTTTTTTTTAAGGCACACACACACACACACACACACACACACACACACACATATATATCTGCAGTTTGAAATACTATATATATATATATATATATATATATATATATATATATATATATATATATATATATATATATATATATATACAGTATTATATATATATATATATATATATATATATATATATATATATATATATATATATGTGTGTGTGTGTGTGTGTGTGTGTGTGTGTGTGTGTGTGTATGTGTGTGTTGTGCTTGTTTTTAAAGGTAATTTGGTACTTAATGTTCCAGTAACTTCTGCCACATTCTCATAAAGAGGAGTGCTTATAAAACCAGATGTTTTAATCTATCTACACCTGCTTGTGCTTGTTGAAATGCAGCAGCTCATTTTTTTTATTAAGCCTAATGGATTTCTCTGTGTCATGCCAGGCTCTGTAATATGCCTCTATAGTGTGTCTATAATGCCTGTGTAGGTATACATTAACTATACATGCAGCTATAATGTAACAGCAGTTATAGATGTTTATCCTACCAAAATCCCTTTTATTATATTATCATCAATTTTGGCTTGTGTATCCTGACACTTGACAGCTGTAATCATGATTGCATGCATTGCGAGTATTGCCAAAATACAGTCCATGCTTTTTTTGTAAGATAGAGTGCCTTGTTAGGATACTGCAATTGTTTACATGTTTACATGTAAAAGTGAGAATTTGATACACATTTGTATTTACATAGGAAAAGGGTAATTCTGTAATCCATCTCAAGAAGTGTATACATAGTTACATCATAGTCATGCATCTTAGGAAGGAACGAAGGAACTTTGACAGTGTGGAGAACTTTAAGCTCATTCTCTTCTATGTGAATGTATTTATATTATTTATGTTTATCATCTTCAGAAGCCAAAGTAAGATTATTTATGGATACATTTATATAAAGAGGGTTCTGCTATGCATATTGTGGGCGACCAAATGTTTAATAGTCAATACAGCTAGCAAATATTAAATATTAATATTTTTTTTGTCTGAGGCCTCTTTTTGAATATAATAAATTTGAGACTTTGTCTAGAATCTTTTCCCTTCAAGGTTGATTATTATATCGCCTGTCTTGCAATGAGTTAAAACTTTCTACTGATGACATAAGCATCTGTCAACTGAGCAGAGAAACATTGCATTCAGTGTGCCAGATGCCATTGACATGATGTTGATATAGTATAGTATAACTGGAGACTTTGCTGCCATTTTAATTTTTTAAAAAGGATCTGAGTTTTGATCTTGGCAGTGGAAATCCTGTTGCCAGTTTTCTCATAAATATGATTAACTTGTTGACTGGGTTTATACTCGGTATTCATATTCCTCTTTTAAATTGGATTCAATAGTAGAAACTGTTGAAATGTTTTAAAACTCAATTCTCTGTTAATTAGCACACATTTTTGAGATGCAGATGATACATGACAACTATACACACAGAAATTGCTAAATGATAATAAAGTTCATGCAGGTTGAGAGTTATGAAATAATGTGTGAAATAATCATTGAAAAATAATAACAATATTATGTTATATAATGTAAAATATATATTGTATAATGTAAAAAAGGCAATATTTTGTCACTAAATTCAGAAAGCACATATTAAAATACATACAAAAATGTAAATGTTGGTTTTTTTTTTTTTACAAAAATGGTTGAACCTTTTAGAAACCTGAATATCCATATAGATAAAATATTGATTATATAGCAAATATAAACCCAAATATATAAAAAAATAAACCCAAGTAATGTATAATTATCTGTAAAATGCACAAATGCATATTTTTCTGTTTATATTTAAAACAAATTACAATGATGTAAAATATAGTTAATACATGACATCTAGTCATTAAGGCTAACAGCCCTGAGAATTTGAACCCGTGACCATCTGGTCATTAGCACAGAAATTAATCACTGAGCTACTGCTGCTTAAAATCATACTTCATTATCGACCATTTTGCTAGTTTTTGAATTATAATATAGATGGATTTACTGCTACTGATTCTAGTACTTATCACTCTAAACTACATTCTTGTAAGTTCCCACTTATCCAATAGCATTTTGTTTCAGCTTTATTTCACCTGTACACCATTTCTAAAATGATAAGTATTCATAGCATAAAGGAGACAATGGCAGACAACATTTTTATCTTTTGATCATACAGCAGCGATTTTCATCAGCATCAAGTGGTACATTGTGTCAGACACCGAGAAGCTTTTAATTAAAATGATAGATTCCTATATTGCCAAAATCTCCTCGAGTCTCATCTGGAAAACGACTTAACCTTTGTCTTTGTTACTATGGTTACTAATGGATGGAGTCACAAATTTTGTGTGTGTGTGTGTGTGTGTGTGTGTGTGTGTGCACGTGCCCATGTTGAGAGAGTGAGAGAAAGAAATCGAGAAAAAGAGAGAAAGATCTGCCATACTTAATAGTCTTCTTTGGTAGATGGCATGCGATTAAAATCTTGTATCAGCAGGTTAGCCCTAATGGTCTCTGTTCTGATCTCTTAATTGAATTTTATAAGGAAAAACAAGGGAGGGCCAGTACAGATACTGAGTCTATTCTGGGGCTTTCCTCTGATCTCTTTGTGGTATTTAAAAAGGTTCTGATGGACAAATTCCACAGAGAACAAACCACATGAACCATAATCTGGACACTAAGAGTCTTACAGTTGAGCTATGATGTTTCTGTTGTAATGGTGGCTATAATGTCTTCCAGTATACAGAAAATATGCATGTAAACAAGCATTCAAAACAGCACACATTTTGAAGAAGCATAAAAAACGAATGTTGCTTATTTAGTGTAGTGTTCACGACATTGCCACGTGAGCAGCTTGTACTAAGCTACATGTCTTTAATAAATTTCAGCAGAGAGCTTTACTCAGCAATTCTGCGTGAAGAGATTCAGAGGGCAGGCATTCATTTCTTGAGTGATTCATAACACGTAGACTGCATTACCTTGCAGTACATTTTTTACACAATATATAAAACATAAAGCTTCTGCCCTAAGCCTGCAGACCTGAAATATGACAGTGTCTTGTTTATTCCTTTCTATTGACAAGTGGACATTGTTCTTTTTTGTATTGTTGTGGGCATTTCTGAAAGACTGATGAATCCATCTTCCAACTCTGTGGGTGTTTTGCTTGATGTTTTTTGTAAGCAGTGCTACATGTTTGTGCATCACATCACTCTCAGTTTAAGCCACAGTCAAGCCATTCAAACCAACAAAGTGGCAGACGGGGAGTTGTTGAAAGCACTAAAAGCAGCGGTTTGGAGCCTGTTTTTCTTTGAAAAATGTATAGATGGTAGAAGACAATAATCAAATTTTAAAACTCTGAAAATGTATTGATTTTACATTGATAGGTAATAAAACCTCACGTTTTGGCTCACAGAGGTGCTATCATATTTAAAATATAAAGCATGTCAGATGGGGTTATGATAATGGATGTGAGTATTTACCCATTTGTCTAAAATGTGCTATGCCCAACCAGAAATATAAAATATACATATATACGTATATATACATACATTAAATGCAAGTGCTGAAATTTTTAAACCAAGCAATCTCAGGTTTTAGCTCACTCTTTTACTTATAAAACTCAAGTCCAACTGAAAGTCAAATACAAATGTTTTAGACAAAACAAATTTTGTTTGTGGTTGCACAAGTGTGCCCACTTATACTTGATTATTCTTTTTAAAGCACTTTTTGCTTTTTGGTTGATTTGGTATCGCATGGTTAATTTGGTCAACTATTACTTTCAAAAATATTTTAGATCAGAAAATTGTGAGGGGATTGCCCATGCACAAACCTCGTCCACAGGTTTTTGATAAAATTTAGACCTGGTGTCTTTAAGCCAATCGTTTGTTGACTTAGATTTCTGCTTTTGTTTGTTACCATGCTGGAAAGTGAAATCTTCAGCTGTCTCACAAAGGCCTGCAGGGTTTGTTCAAAAATAGATTAGCCACCTTATCCCATAGAACATAAATCTAAACACAAGAAAATTACTATATACAGAAACCAGTCAATGCTTCAATGCTGCTGTACTGTAGGTCTCAATTTAGGAAGGACGTTCCTTTTCTTGGTAACGTCACTCAGTACACCATTTTCTACACTTGTTGATGAATGTGAAGGTATTCTATTGTACATAATTACATATTTTGGATTATTCTTTTGTATTTCTTTTCTGATCAACACATTTCAACAATCCATCTAAATAATGGAACTCAGATAAATCCAAGATAATATCAAGAAAATATATTTTTTAATATATTGCAGATTTTAATTAGGGTACATCAGTAACTTTTTTGACAAATTTATGACAGGTGTATGATAATTATGTTTCAACATGAATTCGTTTTTAGCACAGTCACATTCCTCATTATTAAAGTGTGTGCACCCTTGTTCAGCCAAAATTGTTATTTTTTTATCTTTGTTTCCTAAAACCTTTTTTTCTATTTGTTGTTGCTAAATTATAAAAGTGGTAGGAGACATGATTTAACTTGGTTTCATCAAAAACCTACTATTTTAATAAAGTTTTTATTTCCACTGTATTCCCAAATGTAGTTCAGATTATTCAGCTGAACATACAAAACTAAAATAATATGTAATCCTTTTGTTGTGTTGCTATGTTTGTAGCTTCTCTATCACCCTCATGGTGTTTGTAAACTATGGAGGTGGAGGATACTGGTTTCTTCAGCATGCACCATGGAATGGTTAAGTATTATTAGAATGTATTATATAGGTAGATAAATAATATGTAGAGTGGTAATATGTTTTATGCCTAGCTCGAATTAATATAATTTAAAATTAATTCAGATTTTATTATTCACTTTCATAATGTAACTAACCTTTGTATTTGTATGCAGTATGAGGACTTCTCTATTAAAAAGTTTTGCAGTAATGTGCTATTCACGATTTATGCTATTAAAAGGCACTATAGTGATTGTGTATGTAATTTACGAGCGGTGTGGTCATGATATAGACTGTAATTTTGTTATAATAATGACATACCTTTTGTGAAAGCACTGCAATGATGATGTTCAGTATTTATAAGCACATTAGTGATGGTGGGCAGTGCAGTTATGATTTACAATATTTATAAGTATAGTAATGATTGTGAATATTATTCAACACAGTGCAGTGATATGAACACTAAGTTCTGTACACTGTAGTGATGTCATACTCTTTGTGAAAGCACTGCAGTGATGGTTTACGCTTTTTAAAAGCTATTCAGATTTATGTTATTGAACTGCAAAGCCAATATGATTCTACAGTTATGGCTTGGGTTTCAGTTTGGCCTGATTTCCTGACCTGTAGTAATTGTTATACTTGCTAGGAATGCCCATGTCATTGATACTTCCCCTTATCTAGTGATTTATCCAGTGAAGTCATGGGTTTCTTCAGAATGAATAAACAAATGTTTACTGAGTGGAAACCAAATTAAAAAAAAAAATTCATATTGGACAGATTAGTATAACAATCATCCTCCTACTACTCTTTCTTTGTCTGTTGCATTGCATCTTTTCTATTGATGACTGTTCAATTCTAATCAAAGGTTTGTCCTGAAGATAAATATCACTAATCATCCTCACAGGGGGCAGCTTGGGATGCATGTTAAATTTTTAATGGGGATCGTTACAAAGTGCTTCTACAGGAGTAGTCACAGATGAACTCAATGTAAACTTGCTTGTGTACAATTTAGCTTTAACAACATAAACATGTTTTGAGTAACACCGTTCAGTTAGAATAGATAGAAATGATAATATGGACATCATTACTAATTAATGCCTCTGTACTGTTTGTCTATTTGCATTTCACTTAGTAACAGGATGATGCATGCTGTGTGTGTGTGTGTGTGTGTGTGTGTGTGTGTGTGTGTGTGTGTGTGTGTGTGTGTACGAACATGTTCCTTTGTGTTTCACAGGCCTTACCATAGCTGATCTTGTGATGCCCTGGTAAGCTTCCAGCAAGTACTTAATAAATCAATACAAAATGATTACTTTCCATTTTCTGATTATAAGGTTCAGAAGCTAAATCTCTCTTCAAAATGATTCAATTCCAGACCTTTTTTCACACTGTGGTATAATACACACGCCACCCATTAATCCATCTTTCTCCATGGTACATTAAGGCTGAAACACTGAAATAAAGGCCAGTTTTTGGGTGCAGGATAACTAAACAATTTGTCAGGCACTAATTTTAATGTATTAAATGAAAACTATGAAATGGTACTTCTAGCTTTTCAGAATACTCTTTGTTGCTATGGGACACTTTCATCCACTTTAAATAACATCCAAAATATTGAATATCAACATTAGATTAACAAAAGATTATTCTTATATCTTTATACTGTTGCTAAAACTGAAAAGGAGGACATTGGAGTATGATTTCGATGCAGTTGATACAAAGAATTAAATTATTTTCTTTTTGGCCAGGTTTGTATTCATAATAGGGACATCGATAATGTTAGCCTTTAGTTCCATGCAAAGAAAAGGTGTGACAAGACTCCAACTTTTGCGCAAACTGAGCTGGAGGACAGTGGTGCTCATGTTTATTGGGTTCTGCTTCATTAACTACAGCCCCAGAGATGGTTTATGTAAGTAACCAATAAACTTATAATTCAATACACTCATCAGCCACGTAATTAAAGACACTAATACAAGACTATTCATGTGGTATCCAGGTGGTACAAATCAGTTAATGTTTTAATCAAACATCAGAAAAGGTAATAAATGTGGTCTCAGTGATTTGATTGTAGCACTGTTGTTTGGAAAAGATGACCTGGTTTGTGCATTTCCAAAACTTTTAATCTCTTGGAATTGTAACACAAACTACAGTATACTGTAAATTTAGTTTACACAAAATGTGCAAGAAAGTAATCGCTTCCTTGGACCTCTCTGAAGATCGGTTAAAAGAGAATGACCAGACTGGACAGACAAGCTTTAAGGAAACCTTCACTAGTAGAACCCACTACACATTGACCCTTTAGGCAACAACAGCAGGCCACATCAATTTCCTCTTCTGGTACTAAGGCAAAATTAGCATCATTTAATGCTCCAGCTTCCAGCAGTCTTCCATCAAAAAATCATCCAGAAATGTGCCTTGAATAACATTGGTTCAGAACAGGCATGGAATAGTTAAAGTTTTCTAAAGAGTCTCTTTTCTGTGATATAGCATAGTGTAAATGTCATGGTCTCAAACATTGTATAATACATGTAGTGTAAATGTCACAGTTTTAGATTGTCTTAAAATATCTTCATACAAGGACTCAAGCTCAACTGTAGGGCAATGTGTTTAGTGTAATATTAATGCATACAAGAACAGTTTACCATCGAGGTCTAATGTTTTTTTGGTGCTGTTTTTTTGGTGCTGTTTGTCTGTTCAGCAAAATCGAACGAACATGTGTCAGTATCAAAGGTGGACAGATTTTTTTTACTGCAATGCTGTACTAAAGTACATTTTATATATATTTTTATTAGAGAAAACTTTTATTTTTATACTCCATTTCAGAAAAAGTATGCTTTTTCTCACTACTTTGAAGTAAATACATAAATTGTATTAAATGATAAGCTGTTGCAAGGCCACAAACCTAACCCCAAGGTTCTCACACAAGTTTCTTTATAGTAAGGGTACTCTCACTGTATGCCTTTAACCATAGAAAACTCTCTCCTTGAAAAGATATGATGCACAGGAGAATAGAACATATGTTCTTTGCATCGCATATATTAATAATCTATAGTTCTCATAGATCAGTACTTTTACTTTTGATATTTATAATATTTCAGCAGGGTACTATTACTTTTATTCAAGTACAGGAATGGTGCATTTTGTCTGCTGGTATTAATATAAGGTAAGCTAACATGTACAGAAAAGGGCAGGTCCAGAGTGACAATGTTAAACCTCTGATTACATTAGGTAAGTCAGAAAAACAGTCAGGTTGCTGTTTGTACATTAGGCTCACTAATGCAGCTGTTTGTGTAGATGTATCTGTAACTAGGTTAAACAAAATTTTGTTGTACTTTACAGGTTCAAGCATATCAAGGGACTACTAACGGAGGTGTGCGGTGCGAAAACAAGCCCGGCTTTAATGCTCAATTAAGGGCGATAGAGTTTCACAGTGTCAGCTGGACATTTGAAACTTTGTGTAATAGATTTATAGCTTTTACCTTAAACAGCAGATTTTACCCACTTTTATTAGATACATAAATAGTCACTTTAAGCTTATGCCTGAATACTTCATGGCAATTACAACTATTTAAGTTGTTTAGCTTAAGATTCAAACATCACCTGTGTGTTAGGGTTGCTGATGCAGTGGTTTGTTTTCCTGTCAGACCAAGGTCAGTCAAAGATGCACGGCTGGGGGCATGATTTACTGAAAAGCAATAATGGTAGCATAAGCATTATTACGGAACAAAGGTCCAGTGGACGTTCATCAAGTTGCTGACAGTTACATATCTCCCAACCAATAACAGGGAACATGGTCTATAGCAGAGATGTACTTGTCTTATCACTTTCAAAGTACATTTCCTTCGAAAAGCACAGCTGTGTATTTTAACTAAAAGGCACCATCAGTCACTAAAATCACTTCCTCTTGTGCTGCAGCGAGGTGGAGTGTTTCCGCTTTATATTTGATTTGTTGGATCGATGATTGGGATTATATTGTTTCACACGGCCCTCCTCTATGTGCCACAAAGAGGTTTTCAATTAACTAAATGCACAGATTAGCATCAATCTTCTTGTCTGTGTCCGTTCTTCAGCACCCCTCAGCCTCAAATAAGTGTGATTAGTTTCCACCAGGCAGGTCACACCTCTGTACTGACAGACAAAATCCATAACTCTGATACACTAAAGCACTAAAAATCACCTTAACTTCAAGTCTATCATTTGTTTTAAAATAGGAGTTTAGGCTGGAAAGTTTTGCTTGTTTAAAATGCAGACAGCCTGATCATGAATTCGGGGCTGTGCCGACTAATCTTGCATGTTATTTAAGGTTACCAGGTTTTTCAGTTCCCTTCCACATCTCAAAAACCTTAAAGTATTTAAATTGGTTGTGCTAATTTGTGCTAGGTTTAAATGTGACTGTGTTTGTATTTGTTTTTTTTTTTGTTACACTCGAATGAATGAATGAATGAATGAATGAATGAATGAATGAATGAAGGCTCTGAAATATAAAGGATTTTTTTATCCATAAAAAACTTATCACTGTAAAAGTTACAAATATATTTTTTCATCGGTTTTTAAAAAGAATCCCAAATTTTTGCATTTAGATATTTTATTTTTTACATTTCTCAATTTATATAAAGTGTCTTTATTTGCATTTAAGTGTCATGGTCCTGGCTGCGGATTCCTGGAGTGCTTCAGCGTCTGGCTTTCACATACTTCATCCTGTCACTGATGCAGATGTTCTCTCCCTACCAAGAAATCCCACCAACTCAGGTGCACCAGCATTTGTAGATTCTCAATGACATTTTTGCAGTTTGAGAGTTATCAGTGTTTTGAAGCAATCACTTAACAAAAACACTAAAACTTCTGCTCTGAGAGCATTGTGCTGAGAGTTTGACTATTTTACTGCCATTTGCAGGTTCACTGGTGGATCCCTGTTCAGGATGTGGTGCTCTACTGGCCTCAGTGGATTTTCATTTTGCTGCTGGAGACGGTGTGGCTGTGTGTCACCTTCCTGCTGCCGGTACCTGACTGTCCCATGTGAGTTGCAGACTCTCTAGAGTGGAACACGTACATAAATCCCCAATGCAGTAAACATTTATGAGCGTAATGCATTTCTGACACATGTTTAATCTACATCCTTGAGCTTGATCCTAATGTAATATGATCATGATATTATTCATATATCATGTTAATGTTTCTAACTGGGTGACAGGTATGTCGCTATCACTGTTCATCAACGTCACAGCACAGTGCCTTTTTAAGCAAGCGTGTCTTAAATTATGCTTTTGTATTTGTTATAGACATAAAGGTGTATGCAGTTATGGCTTGATTTGTGTGTGTTGTGTGTGAAAGAGAGCAAGTGTGTGAGAGAGTGAAAGAAAGAGAGAGAGAGAGAGAGAGAGAGAGAGAGAGCAAGAGAGAGAGAGAGAGAGGAAGTACATGCAAGCAGGCTTGTGTGTTGTGCAGCTCTTATGAGACACTCTTGATGATTTATGAGTGTGTGGCAAATGCTTCAGAGGGAATAATTAGCCAATCTCAGTCTGTCATGTGCACTAAAAGGAGGCTGAGGCAGAAGATCCATCTTTCTCTATGTTCTTTTGTGTTTTGTTCTTTTGTTCACCAGTATATTTTCGCTATTTTTCCCCCTCATCTCATATTCTTTCTTTTATACACGTTCTTAATCTGTCTGATCCCTATAAAGGCATTGACAGACATACAGACAGCTTAGTTTTTTCACAAATGAATACACATTTTCTGCATCTTATTTTTGTCCAGAGTATAATGTAATGCATAAACAGTTAACTGCTACTCTTGAGGTAACAGAACATAATTGAGAAAATGACTACATTCAGTATTAGTGTCATGAGGATGAAATCTAAATATACTTTTCTCCTGCAGAGGGTATTTAGGAGCAGGAGGTATAGGAGATAATGGTCTATATCCAAACTGCACTGGAGGAGCTGCTGCATATATAGATAAATGGTTATTAGGACACAATATCTACTGGCATCCAACATGCAAGGTAAGAATAAGAGATCTGCTCTGTATGCTGTAGACTTGATCAAGTTTCAAATGTTTTATTTTTACTGCATCTATTTTATGATCTAAATTTCACAGGCCATGTATCACACAACTCAACCCTTTGACCCAGAAGGAGTCCTAGGTACTATTAATTCTATTGTCATGGGATTCATTGGGATGCAAGTAAGTTCACAAATTTGTTATAGAAACTGCAAGAAGCAAATTACATAGTGTTCATGTATACTTACGTACCTCCCCCGGGGGCAGGTAAGACAGAGACTCACTGTTTATATCAGCCATGCAATGAATGATAATCCTCAACCCAAGTCCTCATTCACCAATATCATATATGTTTTACTTAGTTGAATTACAAATGAGCTTTTTTAAGAAAGCAGTCATTTTAAAATATTATAAAAAAAAAAACATTGCTCTATGTTCTGTTTATTTGCTTGCCTTTTCTTGATGTACCATTGTGAATGAAAACATTCAAAGCCAAATACTCCATGTCGTTATTATTGCACCTAGTGGTTACAAATGGGAATCACAATAAGTAATAGAATCACATTGGGACAAGTTTGCCAGATTGGGCTAGTTAAAAATATTCAGTGGTCTAAAAAAAACAACGTTTTTTTAAAGCTAGTTATTTATGTTCTGTGTGTGTTTTGACATGGAGCTGTATTGTAAAGTTTGCTCAAATCTGGCACACTTAGTTAATAAGATTCACTTTACTAATATCAGGAACAGTTAAACAAAGTTACAATAAAAAACATTCAAAACAAGATGCTAGATTGTATACTGGATGACTCTTAACTACCCAAAAAGGTTTCATTTACTAGATACTAGCATGCTGTAAAAGTTTGATAGCCTGCCCCACCGAAATCAATGTTTATAAGACTGTACAAAAATGTGTTTATGCTAAGAATGACTTAATTGACAAACAAATAAATTGCGTTGCAATGGACATTTTTTGTACACAGATGTGTCCCATCATGTAATAAACCAAAGGTAAAACTTATATCTTGATTGATGATGACTGCAATTAGAGTGTCTGCATAAAATGTAATTATTAATAAACTATATATATAACATTTATAAAATTAAACACTTTGGTTAAATTAGGCAGTAAACATCAGGTAGCACTAAAAACAATCCAGCATTCATTACATTTGATTTTACCTAAATTAAAAGACAGTTTGTATATACATTTAAACAAACACTTATTTACGATTACATTATCCTTGGTTAGTACATAGTAAATTTACTTTTAAATATTAGGTCTTTCTTTGCCATATGAAACATCTTTATCACTTATGTATTAAATTGCTTTTTGTTTTGTAAAGGTCAATATTTGGGGATAACATTTTCCTGTTTCTACCCGACCACATGAAAGAGCCTAATATTGTTATTACAGGTGACCGGGGCTGGACTAGTTCCGCTAACACACAGCTGCTTCCTCTCAGGGACACAAAGCAGTGTTTAGTGTAATATAGTGTCCTATGCTATAGTGAGGTCTATCAGAGGATGAAAACTTTTCTCACCCTATAGTAGTTGCATTGCTCTTGCGGGGTGAGAACTTGCCGTGCAAACCTGGACACATTGCTCTCTTCCCTGAGGGCGGAGATGAAAAACAGTTAGAGGCAAGGCCGTCAATCAACACGCCTTAGAAAACACGGCAGGTGTCGGCCTTTGGCGCTTGTGCCCGTCCACTAACGCGTCCTCGGCTGAGCCACATTCGTCATCACTGGCTTAATCAGTAAGCGTGGAGAGCAGTGAAACCCGACCTCAGTGTCAGGGACATAACCAGCACATCCGCTAGCAGCCTTACCAAATCCACCATGATGCAAGCGGATCATTCTGTGAGCCCTGTAGTCCAGCAGTCAGGGTCATGATATGGGATTCTGGTTTTAGTGGAATTTATATCTGCATTGCATGAGGTTTAGTGTGGACAAACATGAAGTATATCCCCTGCATATCAGTTCATGGTTTGCAATTGGATTCTATTGAATGGTTGAAAGAGTATACAGCAGAATCCACAGCACTGAATTAACACCTTCATGGTTCATTTGTATCTATCTTGAACTTACATAAATGCTATAGAAGTTTATTAAATACTGAGATTATTTCTGTGAAAAAAAAAACTACGTTATAGTATAGTAATTGTTAGCATTTTATGTATAGGTGAGAAGCTATAATGTGCCTTTTATATTTCCAGGCAGGAAAGATTTTCCTCTTTTACCGCAAGCTGAACAATAAGATCATCATACGGTTCACAATCTGGGCTTTCATCCTGGTATGTTGTTGACTTCAAGTCATCATTACTTTTTTTGCAGTACAGAGACATAGGATAAATATTAGAAGCCACTCTACAGCAGTAAAATATTTTAACTTTTAATTAAAAAAACAGTGTGCAGTGTGTCCATTTGAGCTTGAACGCAATGGAAAGTTTATGGGTTCTATCTATCTATCTATCTATCTATCTATCTATCTATCTATCTATCTATCTATCTATCTATCTATCTATCTATCTATCTATCTATCAATCATCTATATTTATTTATGATACTAAATTTAACCTTCTGTTGGAAAATGGTAATAATTGAAGTAAGCTCTAAACTGTCAAAGAAAAATAAAAATGATTAAAAAAAAAACAACAATATTTTGAACAACTAGTAGTGCATGTTGCACTTAACAAAAAAAAATAAAGATTGGAAAGGCTATTACATCTCTACAGAATGATGAGAAATATACCCAATATCTAAATGTACTATGTACATGTACCTTTTGTGGCATACAAGTGTTATATTGCGTGTAGTTGCAGACAGTTAATGAAATAGGTAGGCGTCATATGATCCCTCTCTACATGCACGGAATGGGTTCCCAGGCAGAGACTGGTATCTGAGCTCTCTCTGGACTGGACCGGATGACTAGTGCAGCTTGTGGAAAGCTAACATATTTACTGTTAATGTTACATATTAATTACACAGCATGGAAAAATTACAATCATGTGTCTTACCATTTTATTTTTCCCAACATGTCTACACCCCCTTAGATAATAAACTGTTATCCTACATGTCAGTTGGATATGCATTATAATAAATACAGTTGAATTGCAATAAAATATTTGTAGCTTAACAAACTGAGGTGTTCAAAATATCACATGCTGAGATTTACATTGCTTATTAAAATAATTAGGTGGAATTAATTATAGGAAGAGGATTAGGGCTTTGGGAATGAAAGCTCCATCTGGGTGGTCTGGGTGGAGAAAGGGACATAAGCCAGAGGTGGTTGTGTGGTGTGGGAGGGCATTTCAACCTCTGTCCCCTGGGGGTTATGTGAGATGTCCTCTTTTCAGAGAGCCCCCTGAATGAAGAAGACAGTAGGGTTCTGACAGTATGTTTAGCTGTAATTTAGAGGCATCTGTGTATATTACCATGTGTACACAAGGTATTTTTATGCAGATTGTACTTTTTTGTTGTTTCAAGCAAAAGCTCAAACACCCAAGTTGGAAAGCAGTAAATGAACAAGACATTTTTGTGTGCAACTGTGTCTCTAATTAAGGGCCATGGAATATTGGGTTGTATGTTGCAGAAAATCCTGCTGCTGACTTGTTTTGGGGGTCTGGTAGCAGAGTTTCTGGAATGGCCTCTCCAGAGAGCACATGTGCTGATTGAAGGCTTTTGTCTGGCAGACCCAAGACATTAAGCTCAAAAGCACAATGGCCAGAGGAAAGCTCAGCAAATGTTATTCTTTGTGTTTTAGATCTAGAACAATATTAGATTGATTTGTAAGAAAAACAGGAACCAATTAAAGTTGTTTTTTTTATCTGTTTTACCCATCTTGAGAAAATTCATCATATTCATATCATATTCATATTCATCAAATTCAGCTTTATCATATTCTTTGACATTCACTGTAAAGTTAAAAGAATGTGTATCACTTACATTAAATACTTTGGTATCACCAAAAAAGTGAGTTTGAACCACTGCATGTAATATTCAGCAAAGTTACTTTCCTATTGCTCTTCACAGGACAGTTGTTATTCAGACTCGTGGTTTAGGAAGCTATATTTTTTCTGGAGTCTTTATTTCTGCTGAAGTGTACTAAACTAAACAGCAGTAGGGTCTAAAATTCAGATATTGAGTAAAAGATATTTCATCCAATAATACATCAGAAAAATAGAGAATGAGATTTAGTATTATTTGTAAATGAAATTGATTTTATAATGTAAGACAGAACAGTAAATCATGATTGTAAAAGTACACAAGTGAACACTTTGAAACATTGTTTTGTCAAGTAGTTATGAACATTGTGCCGTCATTTGAATAGTGTCCTTTAAAGTTTCATCACACTCGTGACATAAGGATCCACACAGACTTTTTTTTTCATGCTATTTAATTAATTTAATTCGTTTTTTATTACATTATTATTATTATTATTATTATTATTATTATTATTATTATTATTATTATTATTATTCTCTCTTTAATACCTCTTTCAGTAAAAAGGTAGAGTATGTCTTTTCATGGAAAGATACATTAAGGGAAAGAGCACATGTTGTGATCCCAGTTTTGGAGGATGCATGATACCAGTATTTCAGCATTTTCAATTTTATTATCCTCAGCTCCTAGGACAAATTGACCCATTATAGCTTCCATGTTGAATCACATTGGCCATTATGGCTGAGCAATATTGCTCAGGGTGGTAAAATAAAGCAACAGAGATCTGTTACACTTCACCTCGAGGCACAGCATGATTAAATAAGCTAGACAACAGTAAAACAATATGTAGATAAAATAAAGCTAAAGCATCATGTTGCCACATTTCACTTGTGCTGAAAACTCTACTGAGAATTGTATGGCTAAGGTTTGCCCAGATTTGTATTACAATGTCTGCACTCTTTAGGGCAGAGAGAATTTTCATAGTTTTTGCCAATTAATATTTATGTTTATGTATAATATACCATGAAGTAGAGATACTGTTAGAATTTTCTTGTTATGGGACACGAGGAATAGAAAAAACTTTTCAGCATTTTAATGTGAAATATAACCTTTAGTACACTCCAGGCTAGACTGAAAAATATGAATCGAAATATTGACCCACAGAGCATAGGAGCCAGTACATACACCATAAGTTTAGCAAGCACCAGAACAACTATCAGTTATCACTGACATCTCTGGAGAGCAGTACTATTTAAGAGTACAAACTGCAGGTTGAACAGTCTTTTCTATGGTTAATGCACTTTTGACACTAAGGGGTTATATTTTGGTTAAGCGAGCATAATTGTCTCCCACCACATCAACAATGTAATAAACCATAAACTGAGAGAGTGAGGCTAGCAGCTGTGATGTGAATTCTGTGGCATGAGAAGATCTTTTGAAGCTGTGGTGACCCTACAGTATGTCCTCATAAACAATACCCCTGAGTTAATTAGAGTTCAACGTTCAGTGGTTGGCTGTGTGAGATTAAAATTGAGCGATTGCCCCACATAGCAGTGATAGTCCTGTGTCCTGCCTACATAGCCTGGAGACTCAATCTAAAGCCAGCCAAGCTATTTCCACATCATTGATTCTGTCATCTATACAAATGATGGATATTCCTCTAACGAGCAGGTTTGGATGCCGATATGTCCTCCCCTGCCAAAGCAAAATACTTTTGTCCAAGTCATTTTCCGCTTTAAAAAATATACTTATTTTAACAATTGCAGTTTTTCAGAGGGCATAGACATAAACATTTGTGTGGACTAGCAGAATAAATATGTGTGTACTAACAAAGGCTATAGGACATCTAAAACATGTTATATGTAAGATGATATGGCATTAAAAGTTCTTCTTGGCCTATGAAAGATACTAGTGCATACTGTATTGCGTCCAGGTCTTTAGGATTTGGCTAGACTCACTTTTAGAAGCTCAGCTAATCTGCTCGAATCTTTATTGTGCTACCCTAGATCTCCAGTGTCCGAGAGTGCTTGCTTTATTGCTCAGCATTGATTTGAAATCTGTTTCATTTTGACCCTCAGGGAATCATGGCGGCCATCCTTTCTAAGTGCACACGAGACTCTGGATTTATACCTGTCAATAAAAACCTTTGGTAAGTGCTTCCTGACCCCCTAAATCCAACCACTTATCTCCACAGTAAAGAAGGGATGAGTCTACAGTAGGCACAAATCAGAGGCTGCTAAAACACACATTTACTTACCTCTAACTGTGGACTGGCCTGTAAATAATCACCCTTTCACTTGGAGGAATGAAACTTGCCAGGTGATGCATCCTCTAACAAGATCATTCTTCTTTACAGCCAAGAAAGAGAGCAGCTTTACACTCTCAACTCTTCATCATGTACAAGACTAGCTCTCACTAGCATTCTTATATGCGACCTAGTGAAATGTTGATAGCCACGATGATAGTTAGCACTGTATTTAACATCATGCTGCACTATTTTTGTCCTCTTATTTTAAGCAACATTAATTCTAATAAACTGTGCCATTCATATTCTTTTCTATTATGAGTATATTGAATTGATAGTCATTCTGATGTGTGTATGTGGGGTGCATGTTTGTGTCTTTGAGACTTCCTTCTTCCATCTATGCACATCTAAACCAATTACCTACATGAGTTTTACAGACAGTTCATAATATGCAGCTTATTGAGCCCCTGAGAATGTCTGTCTTGATTCCTAAAAGTAATTAACCATGAGCCAAAAGTCAGTTTTGGCTCTGCTTCAGCTGACATAAGAGATGCCTGCTGAAGCACCCTGGGATGCAGCCATTTTACATTAGATGAAAATTCCACCCAGCATCCTGGTACTTAGGAACTGACAGGAATTGTTGGCAGACCTCTAGATGTTTTTGAGCAGGTGCCAAAGATTCACTTTGGATGCTAATATTTCTCTTAGGCATAATCTCAGTACAGATTCAGTGCATTGTAAATTATTTATGTTTCACTTGAATTGTGTTGTCGTTGCTATTGTTGTCTGTTCGGTCAGTTGCAGCCCTGTTGAATATACTTAAAAAATGCTGATGCTGATCCTATGTGCATGTGTGAAAAATTCATTAGAGTTCAATGTTATTAAAATTCTGCCAAGCAACAATGGGAATTCTACTGCCCACTGCAAGCAGAAACCTAACATGCTTACTGTCAGGTTACTGCTCAGAATTTGTATTAAGTAATAAAAATAGAAAGCAATGATGGTAAAAAATTTAAATTATTATTAGGTTATATAGGTTACTCGGTTTCAACATATCAACTTTAAAGGTTCAAAGGAGGGATAACCAAAAAACCATGAGGATTTAAAATTACCTTAATGTTTATTTAATTTCTGGAATTTCAGATTTAAAAAAAGAAACAACTAATAATTTTAAAAGCACAAACAAGAAACACATAAACTATTCAAGGGTTTAATAAGGGGTTTGTTGGATAGTTTTGGGGTTTCAACTTTCTGTTCTAACCCTCTTTGACAAGGAAATATTCAGGGCCAGAAATATACTTCAATCTACATTTTTAACTTTTCTAAGGTTCTAAATTTTAATCTTTTTTGTTTAACTCATTTTCTAGGTCTCTGTCCTATGTGGCCTGCATGGGCTCTATGTCTTTTGTGTTACTGGGCATGATGTATTTTTTTGTGGACATCAAGGGATGGTGGGGTGGCCAACCCTTCATTTATCCAGGTGTGAACAAGCAGTCAATGATAATCAATTGTCTTATTATTTAATGTAATATTCTAATGTCTCTATGTGATTTAATGTATAAACTAATTTCTTAATTTAGTATGAACTGACTTTTAGGAATGAACTCCATCTTGGTATATGTAGGCCATTCTCTGCTGGGATTTTACTTTCCATTCAGCTGGGAGATGCGCTACCAGGACAGTCACTGGGAGCCCCTATTCCAGAGCCTGTGGGGAACTGCACTATGGATTTTTGTTTCCTATCTACTCTACCGCAAACATTTTTTTCTCAAAATCTAAATCTGTCATTTGTTTGCTTGTCAATAGCGAACATTTAAATTGGATGGATGACCCAACTGCCACATACGTATCTTGTTTTTTTTCTCAAATTAATGCTTATCTATTAGTCATGATGTATTAGTTTAATCCATAAAGCTGAATGTAGAATGTTCCAGTTCTCATTTAGTAAATAGGTATCTGTGCTAAAACATGCCTGTCTGATTTACTGTCTTCTGCAGACACCTGGGATTTTTTTATTTGTTGTCAGTTGCATAAGACTCTGAATGCAGTGATTAAATCAACGGGGCTAAAGTAGTACTTAACAAATTAGAATAAGTGATTCTGCCACTTCAGGGGTGACCATTTTGAAGCGGTTGCCATAGTCACCCCCCCTTCAGGGCTGCAAGACAGAGAGTGAGTACCATCTGCTCTTCAGCTGACAGTCTTTTAATAGGGGTCAAGCTGGACTGCTCACCAAGGAGTAGTTCTAATAAGGGCAACACTTTTCAGACTCACTAATGCAAAATCAAGGAAATTACACTGCTGGCTGTAAGGTTTGTTCACAAGTGGACCTTCATCAAAAACAGCAAAGTACAAGCTTCATTTATTAACTCTGATAAGAGAAATTTGAATAATAGATGTTCAACAGCATTTCCAACCTCGCTCCCAGCTGTGAGTGGTTATCAAGGGAGCGTTAGTCAGAATGGAAAGATTTAATTTTTCTGCATGACTTCTCAGAAAAAGCTTTACATGGAACACTCTCAGATGTCGTCTCATTAACAAACTGCATTATGTCTGGTCTCATGAAAAAAGAAAAAGTTACTGAATCGACATTGCATGAAGAGACTTAAGATTATCCAAGGCCAAGGGTTTTTTTTTTACACATCAGTAGTAAGTTTATTCTGAAAAGTTTTCATCCTTTGCATTATCTTTTACCACTGTACTGAAAATTCAATCAAAGACTTTCTTCTCTATCTGTTTAGGAGAAAGCTTTTAATTTGGGGCTGATCAAATTATCTACAGTACTCCTAAAAATGGATGATGATTGAATAATAGGGGAGATGGAGTAATAAGCATCAATATACTACAGATCATAATAGGAATGCGTTTCCAATTATATGTAATTTTTGCTACCATGCTACAAGATGAAAATCTGAATAGCTAAAGTCACTGTGGTAATCTTTGATTATTTTGGGCATCCAAAGATCAATGCAACCCCCATATTATAAAGCCACCATTGCACGCAAGACACATTTATCACCAAAGCATCCTGTTATCATGCTTTTTTTTTTAAGGTAATCAATTAGCCAAAAGGTAGCTAATGTTACAGTTTGGTTTTGGCATCCTGCATGGGTGGGCCATAAGGAAGTCCAGTGCAGGGTTTTAATTGGCAGAGGCACCTTGCTTATATAAGTTTGTAATAAGTTCATGTGCTCTGAGCAAAATTGTTATCCACAGTCCTGGCACACTGCAATGGCTACACATTCAGTACATTCTTAATGTAGGGATAGGTTAGACAGTCTGGCCAGTCAGAGGATATGCTTACTATATGAACAGGCAGCCCTCGAGAGAACCACAACTGAGAGAACAAGAGAATTGATTTTGCATGTATTGTACATCCGCATTCGGTAAGACTCAGTGAGGAAAAACGTGTACAGACTCACATGAGGAGTCAGAATTAGTGGCAAAATAAATATGGTTAATGCAAATGGTGCCTGCCTTTCATGTGAAGTCAAGTCAAGAAGCTTTTATTGTCATTTCTACCATATATAGCTGATGCGGTACACAGTGAAATGAGACAACGTTGCTACATTAAATATCAGAGCTACAACACACAAAATAAAGCTACATAACAGAACACAGAGCAAGTACTAAAGTAAGGCATTAGGCATTAGATGCACAATCACCTGTCTTACAAAATGGCTAATGAGCCCTTTAACTTACTATCAAACATTAAGGGCCCCACAGCATGTAGGCCTAGCTGATAGAAGTGGGGCGAACAAAGATTTACATTTACATTTGCAGCATTTAACAGACGTCCTTATCCAGAGCGACGTACAAAAGTGCTTTAAATCTCTAGTAATGAATAAATCTACACTGGTACGCCAGATTACAAACTTAATATAAATATAACCCTAGAATTCTACAAACTTGGAAAGTGCTAATTTAAGTGTTTCAGGAAGAGTTAGGTCTTCAGTCGTTGCTTGAAGATAATCAGGGACTGTACGGACATCTAGGGGAAGTTCATTCCACTACCTTGGTGCCAGAACAGAGAAGAGCCTTGAAGTGTACTTACCTCTCATTCTGAGAGAAGGTGGTACCAGTCGAGCAGTGCTGGAGGATCTCAGACAGCGTGTTGCAGTGCGAGATGTGATTAGGTCACTGAGGTAAGATGGAGCTGGTCCATTTTTGGCCTTGTAGGCAAGCATCAGTGTTTTGAATCTGATATGTGCAGCTACTGGAAACCAGTGAAGGGAGCGTAGCAGTGGGGTGGTGTGGGAGAACTTGGGCTGAGATGGTGACCAAGTGATATTTACTGTATAGTAGGGATGAAATTCAATCTTATTTAATAAGCTCATTTCACAGTAAAAACCTACCGTGGTCATGTGTCATAGCTCTTGGTTTGTGTTTGCTGTATTTATTGATTTTCATTGACCATATGTCTCTAATACCATGTCATGTCTGCTATAGAGGAACTCGATCTGGGTTAAGATGGACCTTTCAGGTTTGGTTATGTGGCCTTTTAAGTATAACTATGTAAACAATGTCTTTCTATGCGAAACATGTAGAGTGTGATAAATGTTTCTTATAAAATTAAGCATTTTTCTTGTATGCATTCTATTTATTGTATTATTCTATTACATATTATTTGTGTTTAACTGTGTGCTGTTCATCTTAAGTCTCTTTTGAGAAAAAAAACTCTATTAGTTGTACTATCTAGAAGAAATAAGTATAACTGTTAGCATCCTATTTTAATAACTGGGCCATCGTCTGTGTTTGCAGCTGAAGAACACAGTTGCTACCCTGAATTTACACTAATATACTGTAATGCATTTTTTATTTTAATTGTAGTTATTTTTGGGAAAACACAAAATACACTGTGAACAATAAAAGATTCTGATGTAGTCAGAACTTTTAATCTTCATGTACTTTTCTGTAAACCTTTGGTAGTGCAGCAGTGACTGAGTGACTGTGGTGTGATCATGAATCAGTGCCAGACACGGAGACAGAGCCACAAGTCAAGTGACTGGGGTGATCAGCTAATCAGACACTGCAGCTTACACACAGCCATTAATGTCACTTCTGTTGCTGAGTCAACAACAAAATGTAAGAAGCACCATCATATATTACGTTGATTAATTGGACTAACTGGTTCATGCACTGTATCAGAATAGTTTGCTTCAGTATGTTGCATACATAATAGATTTTAAATAATATATTTTTTAATGGTAGTACAACAGAAACAACAGACTGCCATGAGGTGAATATGATTCCACGTGGGCAGCCCGTAAAAAAAAAAATTCCCACTATGTCACACTTGTCCTCTTGCCATTATCATCAACCTGAGTGGCCCCAGTTTGCCTGGCTGTCCTCTATTCAGTTAAACCATGTTTATAGATGTTCCAGACCACCAGGGTAGATTCCTTCTAAACTAGTGGATGCTGTAAATCAAAGACATCAGGAAGGTTCATAGCACATCTTTTGAATTGTAGTCAGGTATGCATGTACAATCACATTCTTTACCCAAAAATCTAACCTGTCTTTTGTTAACAAAACCCCAGAAATAATTTTTTAGCCACCAATCAGGCATACTATTATGACCACCTGCCAAATATTTTGTTGGTGCCGTTTGCTTCCAAAACAGTCCTGACCCATCGAGCATTAATAGCATTTAATGCTCGACAATGCTCGTCAAATTTAAGGACATAATATATAACTACCCACTAACAAATGCTATGATGAGATAATTAGTGTTATTCAATTCACCACTAATAATGTTATAATGTCATAATGTTATGCCTGGTTGGTGTTCAAATACAGTATAGACCAAAAGTTTGGACACACCTTGTGTGTCCAAACTTTTGGTCTGTACTGTATATATATTATATATACAGTACAGACCAAAGGTTTATATATATTATATATACAGTACAGACCAAAAGTTTGGACACACCTGCTCATTCAAAGAGTTTTCTTTATTTTCATGACTATGAAAATTGTAGATTCACACTGAAGGCATCAAAACTATGAATTAACACGTGGAATTATATACATAACAAAAAAGTGAACTGAAAATATGTCATATTGTAGGTTCTTCAAAGTAGGCATCAAGAGAATGCCAAAAATATGCAAAGCAGTAATCTAAGCAAAAGGTGGTTACTTTGAAGAACCTACAATATGACATATTTTCAGTTGTTTCACACTTTTTTGTTATGTATATAATTCCACATGTGTTAATTCATAGTTTTGATGCCTTCAGTGACTCAATTTTCATAGTCATGAAAATAAAGAAAACTCTTTGAATGAGAAGGTGTGTCCAAACTTTTGGTCTGTACTGTATATATATATATATATATAAACCATGCAACACCACATGTTCTGTTCATGTTCATGTTTTTGTTTACTTGACAGGACCATACAAATGTATGTCTCTTGTATTAGAGCAGTTAAAATTTTGTGCTTTTAGTACAATTCTCTCACACCGACCACTGGGTGCTCGCATGGGTGCTGCAGCATTGCTTTAGAGGTTGCAGAAGCAGAAGGTTCGCTTCACAGTGTCCGGACCATACGCTGCACACTGCAATAGGGTCAGTTTGTATGGCCGTCGTCCCAGAAGGAAGCTTATTCTGCAGCTAGCTCACAAGAAAGCCTGCAAATAGTTTAATGTAAACAAACTGTCTAAGATTGTGAATTACTGGAACCATGTCCTGTGGTCTGATGAAACTAAGATAAACTTATTTAGCTCAGATGCTGCTATCAATTGTATGGTGGTGGTAGCATCATGGTCTGGGGTTGCATGACTGCTGCTGGTACATGGGTGCTGCAGTTCATTAGAACTATTAGGAAACATGGATTGCAACATGTACTGTGATATTCTAAAGCAGAACATGATGCCCTCTCTTCAGAAACGGGATCAAACAGCAGTTTTCCAACATAACAACAACCCCAAAAACACCACCAAGATGACAACTGCCTTGCAGAGGAAGCTGAAGGTGATGGAGTGGCCAAGCATGTCTCCAGACCTAAACCTTATTGCATAGCTGTGGGGCATCTTTAAGTGGAAAGTGGAGAAGCGCCATGTGCCTAACATCCAGCAGCTCTGTAAAGAGGATTCCAGAAACAACCTGTACAGCTCTGGTGAATTCCATGCCTAAGAGGATTAAGACAGTGCTTGATAACAGTGGTGCTCAGACAAAATATTGACACTATGGACACAGTTTTGATGTTCACGTTGAGGGTGTACTCACTTCCAGCTATTTTGACAAATATAGCTGTATTTTGAGTTATTTTCAGAGGACAGTAAATCTTAACTGCTATACAAGTTGCACATTGACTACCCTAAAATATATCCAAGTTGAATTTTTATAGTATTGTCCCTTGAACGTATAAAAGAAAATTATTGCTGAAATGTGGGTACTTACTTTTGCTGTATACAGTATGCAATGGTGCAATAAGTCGTCTGCAGTCTCAGTCTGCTGTTTTGTGTATCACTCAAAAGAATGTGATTATTTATTGCTTAAGAATCAAAGGCCTGTCCAGATACCAGTAAAAGGGGGTGCATAGTGTTTTTAGTAGAGAGATACTTGCCAGTGTGGCATACAACAAACCAGACTGATGTCCCTTTTGAATTCTAGGTGTAAAGAGTCTGGATTTGAATGCAATATTTTTTACAACTTGTACCACTTATGAAACCCCTGGTCTCTCTACTCATATGAGCTTGAGCCTAGGGCTTCTGTATCTGCCACTTCAGCTAGTTTGTATATCTCTTCGCATGTACAATGTGCTCTCGAACATACTTTAAAGCATTTAAAGTAGTTTAAAAGCATTTGTGGAAAATGACAGGATATTTTAAAGCTTTACCAAAGCAGCCTTAACACTATATAGTATAATGGGTTTTGGGTAGATTAATAATAATAATCATCATTATCATCATCATCATCATCATCATCATCATCATCATAATAAATAAAATAATAGACATATTTGTTAATCATTTATTTCTTATTTGTTATTTGTTGCTTATTTTAGTGAAATTATCATAGAATAGTCATCAATCTATAGTCTACATATGAGATAAACAACCTTATATTCAGTGTACAAGCTACATATCTATCCAGCAGCCATCTCCATTTGGCTGTCATTTTCTGCAGATATGTAATCAGTGCAACATCATGTTTTCCCTGTTTGCTGAGCATGTTTACTGTCATAAGCTTTTCCTGTTTGTTCTGTTCCTGAGTCAGAGAAAGGATGATTGCATTTGGCCTGAGGAAGCAAACACAAGCAATTCATAATTGGGACAGTTTTCTATAAAAAATGTTGTAAAATGTTGTGGAATATATGAAAAATGTGTTCTTTGCTTACAAGAACTCGCAGGTTATATCCAATAGCAGGCTAATGGATCAGTGTCATTCAAGCACTGGACTTCTTAGTTTACAATACATTACAAAAAAAAACAAAAAGAAAACAGCACATGTGATGGGTTGAAATCTGTGATGTCACCTGAACACTGTGTATATGCAGTAACTCCATAATGTGTGTTAGATCAGCTCTGGGAATTCTGTGTTATGTTAGCTATGTTGAATAGAAATGTCCTTTAATTAGACTCTAAGACTTTGTTTAGGGAATCCGAGAACGTTAGTGATGCTGTAGCTGCGTGTGCGCTCAACGTTATGCTTGAGCTGATCCTCCCCCTGTGTGTCGCTACTCACACACACGCACTCGCGCTCCCTCTCTCTTTCTCTCTCTCTCTCTCTCACACACACACACACACACACACACTCTCAGCAGCCCGTCAATGGGATACTCAGCATACGGACTTCTTTGCACTGCTGCATAAAAACGTTTTCTTTTGAATATTTTGGATCTTTATTGTTTTCCAAAAAAACAAACAAAAAAATAAAAACAATAACCGCTGCACCTTTGCGTTCATTTGTTGCGAAATTCCCCTTATGACTGTGCGGCATGGGTAGGACACGGGCTTTTACTCTGTGGGGAGACACCGTCCTGGTCCTTTTGCTTCTCTGGGAAGGTAAGTCAGAGCTCCAAGCTTGGTTTCCTTCGCAGACTGGGACTTCATCAACAATATTTTATTAAATCTTTTTTTGTGTGAACCATATCTTATAGCACTAATATCACTCATTTGAACAAGTTACACAAGTTCTCCTAAAGGCATTGTCTGAATTTACTATGATAAGGTTGTCTCAGGATTCTTTTAATCCTTAAGGCACAATTTTCTAATATGGTAATCAAATAAACAACTTTATTGTCCATTTCTGGGAAATTGCCCTTGGCTTCATAATAGCTACACCAAAAACACAGACCACATTCACCCACACACAATAGAACAGGATTCATTAATCAAACCATGAAGGAGAAGATATAAAATAAAGAAGCTCCAATCTCTTGAGTAACTGCACAGAAATATATATTTTGTTCAAAAATAGAATTCCTGCAAAGGAATGTTTGAATTATCAATTCATCAAGCAACAGCTTTTGTTGCTGGTCTTTTATTAATTATTATTACACTCTTTACAAAAAAATATTCAAATGCTCTTTATATAGACTTTTCACTTTCAAAATATATACATGTATATTGTAAAAATGTCAATTATACAAGAATTCTTTCTCTGTCAAGTTTTGCCTAGAAGCTTTAATGGTACTTTCAGAGAGACAGCAGAAGTCCCCATAAAGATTCTAGGTTTTACCTTTTTCTAGGTCTGGGCAATGATGCACTGGAATCACAGTGCGCTTACCTCAATGTAGAGTCTGCTAGCCTAAAAATAAACAGTCCATTGTAGCCCATGTTAAATAAAAATAGTGACCCACACAAAACACACATTTAAGTTGCCTTTTTACAAGTGGACGTTGTAAATCTGGCAGGTTGAAATGTGCCCCTGAGCTTCCCTACTTATTTTCGCACTTTAAATATAAAGCTGCATTGTGGCCACAGAAATTGTGGCACAGGCTTCACACAATCCATATATATATATTTTATAATCCCTTTTAAAACCCTCTGTCCAACTGCACAAACACAACACACTGAAAAATGACTATATTTAAATTCTTACTCATAGCTCAGAGGTTAGTAGATGAGGATGTGTGGATAGTTGCATTAACAGGGAATAATCACATTGGAGCAGGTTAAATGCAGACAAAAGTAGTACATAGCAGAGGTTCTATTGCTATTTTTGTCATCCAGAAAGCATGTAGCTTTGTGTGTCTGCCTATGAGAACTGCATTTCTATTTTCCTTCATTATTGTAAGCGACGAAGAGCAGTGTCTGGACCGTCACCCTCTGAGCAATAAATGATAAATCCAGTTTTTTGTTAAAAGACTTTGTTCTAAAATAACAATCATGAATGAAAATTTTATCTATTCAGGAGTATTTATTAAATATTGCATATTTTTACAATATTAAATATATTTGTTAAATGTTTTAATAAATGTTTTAATTCAGGAAGTTTATTTTGATGTGTATAATCCACATGCAGAAAAAAGAACTGTATTATGTTGTTGTATTTCCATGTCTATGGTAAAAAAAAAACGACAACTTTTCGCTAATATGTGAACTTGCAATGCACTGTAAGTAAAGGTTAATTTCTTTATGTTTTTGCTTGGCTGTTTATCCTCATTTTTAAATATTCCAGTGGCAGTTTCAGTTCAACAGAATGTGAGATAAAAGTATATTTTTGTTAATTTCTGGTCATATTTTTTAAGGAGGTATACGTATAAGACAATGGAATCTAACTTTGTGATTTTCATTAAAATAAAAATATTGAATATGTAATATGACTAATGCCCTATGAGAAGAAAATGATTTCTGCCACATTAGTTCACTGCATTCAGTTGATTATGTTCTGAAATTGCTTGTTGGGAGTTACTGTACATTCTTTGTTGAAGCTCTCATTTAGAGGATTCAGTGGTTGAAGAGTAGTGCATCTCTTTTTTAAAAACCTGTTCTTTTACACATCACCTGATAAATGTAATATTTTTTCCTCTTTTCAACATTGAAGGTACAGTATGTTACATGAGATGCTATCATATTGAGGTTGTTTTGGAAGTTTGTTTTGTTAAAAAGCCATGTTGATAATGGTACAGTGGCCCATTTCCTGACAGTTAGGAAAACAAAGGCTGAGTGGCCGTCAGAGGGCAGGTGTGCAGCAGGTGGGCGAATTCTCGACAAACATGGTGTGTTTGTCTTCTGAAGGGAAAATAGTGCCAGTAAAATAATAGTGCACACTGCACTGATAACAGATGAGGTTTAAAATCCCTCATTAAAGACACAAGATGGTTGGCAGCTCCTCCTACAAAATGGATCTCATTTTGATGAAAACGGATGGTACAAAAGTAATGTGTTTTGACTAAATTGGAAGCAAGGGAAATAATCCACTATCACCGTCTAATGTTTCATCTTGGGATATCTCTTTGACATTTGCATTGTAGCTAGATTACTGGAATTATTGACTTAGATTACTCATCTGTTCTTTTATAGAGCCATTTTATGTTGATATGCTGTATTTGCATTATAAGAGCATAAGGCTTACATTCAGCTGGGTTTTTTTTCTGCTCAGTTGTTCTTACCCAGCTTTTGATTTACATCCTCTCATGGAAAAAACATTGGGTGGGGCACTGTGGACTCTAGAACAGTTCATACATTACTGTCCCCCTGAGTCAGGACCTGAAAGGACTAACCTTGTAGTAGACCTGAGAAGTTTTGTTTGCTGGAGGGTGGAATTGATACCAGGGTGTTATCTCATCATATTGTCATATCAGAATGCGCTCATGTTTGATATCATATACCACATATTAAATATTTAGCAAAACATCTTAATAGAAAGCATCATAAACATCATTGTAACATTGAGACATTTTAAGTCAAATAATATTTCCTTATGTAAGTCAAGTGTTATGTAGGTTTTTTTCTGTTTGTTTGTTTCCTGCTTTGATGCATATACGTAATATATTTTTCAACGGGAGTAAAAAAAAAAAAGTATATTTTATGATAATACTGCCAAATGCCAAAAAAGTTAATATAAATGGTGTTTCTATCTATCTATCTATCTATCTATCTATCTATCTATCTATCTATCTATCTATCTATCTATCTATCTATCTATCTATCTATCTATCTATCTACTGTACTACATCCTCATTTAGACTTTTGAAATGATGTTTATATGTGCACATACTTTGTTAATAATGTAGTCAACTAGCCTCAAATATTAGTTCAGTTCTAATAGTTTTCATCAGGCTGTTTATCATTTACATGAAAATAATGATAATGGTTTATATGGAAATAATGATAATGTTAGGTTTTAGGTATATGCTGTAACATAACACAAGAATCATACTCATACTCAGACCTGGAGTAATGTACATATGCAGCATATGTCCTTTTAACACATGTATGATTGTTGCCTTTTCTCTGTAATAGTGGAATCATATCCCCACTATCTGGTGTCCCCTATAAGAGGAGAGGTTCCCTTCTGAGATTACTTCTACTCGAGGTTTCTATTTCATGTCAACTTGCTTATTAGGGATTTAGATTTGAATAAGTTAAAACTAAACAAAAACAGTTGCCCCTTTACACATCTGCATTAGCACAATCATTTTCATCAGCAGCTCCTGCTTTTGAGACAGAGCAGGCCAATAAATCTTATTTGATGCATGACACTATTTGATTTATTTACTTATTACATTATATGATTTAGTTTAGCTTGTGTCTTGAGTTGCTTTCAGAGAGCTTGTAAATCTTGCTGATTTTCTTGCTATCGTCACCACTTTTTATATGATTGCACAAATACAATGTTGATTAGACTGCATTTCAGAGAAGAGACTTCTCTGTTATATGCTACACTTACATTGCCAGCATTGTTTTTAAACAGTACATCACACATAGTAGAAATACTTCGATGATTCCATGCTTACTTTAAAATTGTGTATATATATATATATATATATATATATATATATATATATATATATATATATATATATATATATATATATGCACTTTATAAAACTAAATTTACTAACCAAACTGTTGTTTTTGCAATTTAATGAACTATTAGACCTTGTCCAAAATCCACCACCATATTTGCTATTGATTTGACAGTCCTTATACAGTAATTGGATTGTAATGTAATTTTCTAATACCAAAACACTTTAAATGGAACTTCTAGAAAGGTCCTGACAAAACAGTATCCTTTTAAAGGAATGAATTGTATTGTGCGGGTAAAAAAATGACACATTTTTAGACAGACAAAGATATTTTGGCTAAGTAAACATTTTATATTCATACCCCTAATCTATGAGATCAGCAAATTATTTAACCAATATACCTATGAATTTTGAGCATTGTGATTCTAAAGTACATTTCTCAGTTTGCATTGTGGTTTCTTTTCATTTCAAAACCATCAAATCTAGGTAAAAGGCTGTTGGTATTATTGAAAATACCTTCATCTGGGGTGAAATTGTCATGTAGCATTGTGTCTGAGGAAACTATGTGGTGCATGTGGGCTGCTGTACCTTTTGGAGCTCCATCCCTGATCTTTTAGTTAGTTAAGGGTCACATTTCCATTCCATGCATCAGTAAAATCTAATTTGCTCTGGTGTAGGCACAAGGAGACATTGATTGAAATTATGTCCCAAGGGCATTTGGAGCTCTTGTTCACTACACGAGTCTTTACACGTTATGTTCCAATGGTTGGTGAGGCATTTGAGTGATCATTTACAACAATGAACAACAATCACAACAGCTTTGCTGATGTTATATCTTTGGAATTAATAAAAAATTCTTTTTTATGTTCACGAGACATGATAATTCAATCAGTCTATAATACTGAATACTGAAACAATATTTAACTGTGTATAGTTTAGTATTCTAGTTTTTTATTGCATTCAGTTCTCATTCCACATTTCCTCACAAAATGCAAGAAATTATGGCTCTCTATGGTCCAGTCTTTCAGACCTATTGGCTCATGCAAAATTACCAAGTGGACAATTTTATCCATGGAGTCGGGAAATTAAAACTCAGCGGGTGCTTATGGTAAAATGCATGAGCAGGTCACAGGTTGGCACAGAGGGGGTAATTATCACAGCAATCTAGAAGTGCCTTTCATTTATACAGTAATGGATTATCACATGGATCACAACCTCAAAATTCTTGTTTGTGCTCTTTGTTTGTGTCCTTGTAGCCCCTTTATCTTTGAGTCCATCTTAAATCAAATTTAAACTCTAGATTCAATTTGCTGGTAATTGGCCTGATAATAATGGCATTGAATACAACATGTTGCGTAAAGGTTTCTCATTTGTGAGTCCTAATGTCCTAGGCAATCCCAAGAGAGCTTGGAAACCAAATTTAAATTTGGAGCCCAATCCAACAGCAGACTTTAAATTAGATTTTTCTAATGAGTGATGTCTATTCCTGATGCATTTTATTCCTTGCTTATCTTGATGGTGATGGTGGTTACATTGGTATTATATTTAAATGCCTACCTGTTTTTATTTAGAAAACCATGACTGTTCAATAAAAAGTTAATAATGCAGCCATTTGCTTGTATAACATTTTAAAGCCCTTAAATCAGGTTAAGACTGAATTTTGTTTATTGTATTATTCCGCTTCTGATTTTTTTTTAAATATATAAATTTGTAGTCAGGTCACAAAACAAACTCTGTGCTAGGTGTTTAATAAGAGTAAGTGCTTGCAGGAATATTGCATTAAAATTCACAAAGAACCGTTCAACTGTTGTGTATTTTTGGAGAATAGCTCTGGCATGCTTTGAATATGGTGCAGGGAAATTGGAACATAATGATCAATAATAACAGTCCTTTATTGAATTGCAGCTTAATTGACAGCCTTTTAGTTAATTAAATCGTTGCAGTGGCAGGGTAATGATTTTTTGCTATATTATACACATATTATACACAGTTGTCATCATTTGCTTTAAGACTATTTAATAACACTGATTTGTTTGAATTTTTATTTTTTATAGCTCGATTAGTAGAATTTAATCATTAAAAAACAAAGAAAATCAGAAACATCTAATCTCTTATTTTATCGTTGTTTTCTTTAGGTTGTTTGTTGTGTGGCTGATAAGGTAATGTGCATTTGGTTGAATGGGAGGAAGAGTTTTAACTTTTGTCGGTCTTGATTACTATAGCTATTGATTGACCAGCTGTCAGACTAAATACTTGACTTCCAGTCAGCCTTTGTTTGGCGACACTGGCTGTGTGTACTGACCTTGAATGAAAGGGCATGGACCTTGTTTTCCCACAGATCAGTACTTTGTTTCATGACCTCCGCTGCCTATAGCAAACAAACCAGTCCATTTATACTCAACTGTTGTGTTTCAGTAAGGAACGAACATGGAGTTATGATTATGATTGCTAAACAAATGTAGTAATTTTGAGTCATTTCAGCTGCAGCCATGTTGCTTCAACGGAACAACAGATAATTGCAGTAAATGCATCTCAGTACTTACACATAACATCACATGAATAGCACTCTTTGACTGGAAAGTGGATTATGAGATGGTGGATTCCTCGGACTTTCTGCCTGCTTCCGTTTTCTGTTCAGTTAGAGAGAATTGCAAGTAAAAGCCCCTCTCTCTGTAACAGCTCATGATGTCATAGATGCTAAATCTCTCTGGCAGAGCATACATTGAGCTAATCAAGTTCCTGTCTTTGTCCTGACCGATCCAGAGGGCGTTCCTCATCATTCGACTTACTCGCTGAGCAGCCAATACACCAATCTCACTGTCATTTATTGAGACTGCACATATATGCTGCGTGTTTGTGAGGTCTTGTGCAGTCAGACTGCTGTTCTGGAATGCGTATTAGTTTGCAGTGGGTTTAGATTTTTTTAGAGAATGTGACCTCATTCATATAAAAAAAAAAACATATACACTTTCAAGCTGCAAGTATGTGACCACATATCTTGTGTCTGAGTGTGTCTACACCTATTGAGTTTACACTCAATTGGCATAGGAACTGAAATCAACACAATAGGCTGCACCATATTTACGTTCATGATTCAGGCTGTGGCTATACTTTGCATATTTATGATCAATTAGCCATACAAATGCACTTACATTTATTTAAGCTTAATAATCAATTGGTCAAATGGTCTGTTCTAAATGTGAGTCAGGCCAGCTTGTTGCTCCTATTACAAAACCTTTATTATATTGTAAAAGTATTGTAAATACTATATAATACAATATACAATACTGTAAAATACTCAATATGTAATATAACACTCTCAGTATTTAACATTCTCTGACAATTTTGTTATTCATAATATTGTAATGTGTAATCATTCAACTATAATGTGATAATGTGCTTATTTGATTAGTAATTATAAAAATGAGACAGGATGTGCTGCAAGTTGTAGCAATAAAGGATGCAGATGGAAATGTGTTGACTAGTGGGGAGAGTGTGTTGAGGGAGTATTTTGAGCAGCTGATGAGTGAGGAAAATGAGAGAGAGAGAAGGTTGGATGATGTGAAAATGGTGAAGCAGGAAGTGGATAGGATTAGTAAGGAGGAAGTGAGAGCAGCGATTAAGAGGATGAAGAGTGGAAAGTCAGTTGGACCAGATGACATACCGGTAGAAGCATGGAGCTGTTTAGGAGAGATGGCAGTGGGGTTTTTAACAAGATTGTTCAGCAAGATTTTGGAAGGTGAGAGGATGTCTGAGGAATGGAGAAGGAGTGTGCTGGTACCAGTTTTTAAGAATAAGGGAGATGTGCAGACCTGCAGTAACTTCAGGGGAATAAAGTTAATCAGTTACACCATGAAGTTATGGGAAAGAGTAGTGGATACCAGGCTGAGAGAAGAAGTGACCATCTGTGAGCAGCAGTATGGTTTTATGCTGAGGCAGGGCACCACAGACGCATTATTTGCTTTGAGAATGTTAATGAAGAAGTATAGAGAAGGTCAGAAGGAGTTGCATTGTGTGTTTGTGGATTTGGAGAAAGCATATGACAGAGTGCCGAGAGAGGAGTTGTGGTATTGTAGGAGGAAGTCAGATGTGTCAAAAAAGTATGTGAGAGTGGTGCAGGACATGTATGAGGACAGTGTGATGGCAGTGAAGTGTGCAGTAGAAACAACAGACTGGTTCAAGGTGGAGGTGGGACTGCATCAAGGATCAGCTCAGATCAGATCAGCCCTTTCTTGTTTGCAGTGGTGATGGACAGGTTGACGGACGAGGTCAGAAAGAGTTTCCAGATTATATTGTTATTAGAGGTGAGAGTAGGGAGCAGGTGGAGAAGAGCCTGGAAAGGTGGCAGTATGTGCTAAAGGGGAATAAAAGTCAGTAGGAGTAAGACAGAGTACATGTGTGAGAATAAGAGGGAGGGCAGTGGAGTGGTGCAGTTGCAGGGAGAAGAGGTGGTGAAGGTGGAGGAGCTCATGTACCTGGGGTCAACAGGGCAAAGTAATGGAGAGTGTGTTAGAGAAGTGAAGAAAGAGTGCAGGCAGGGTGGAGTGGTTGGAGAAGAGTGGCAGGAGTGATTTGTGATAGAAGGGTATCTGAAGGTGGCAGAGCTGAAGATGCTGAGATTTTCATTGGGAGTGACAAGGATGGACAGGATTAGAAACAAGTTTATTAGTGGGACATCGCATGTAGGACGTTTTGGAGACAAGGTGAGGGAGGCGAGATTGAGATGGTTTGGACATGTGCAGAGGAGGGGCATGGGGTATATCGGTAGGAGAAAGCTGTGGATGGAGCTGCCAGGAAGGAGAAAAATAGGAAGGCCAAAGAGAGGGTTTATGGATGTGGTGAGGGAAGACATGCAGGTAGTTGGTTTGAAAGAGGCAGATGTAGAGGACAAGGGGGTACAGAGATGGATGACCCACTGTGGCAACCCCCTAATGGGAGCAGCCGAAGAAGAAGAAGAAGAAGAAGAAGAAAAAGAAGAAGACAAGTCACAGAAATTTTTACAAAAGAAAACATACAACAAAAAATGCAACTCAAAGTGAAAAATTATAGTTAAAAAAATAGACATATGGTGTTCTTGTGCTGCTGTGAGTCATACTTTAAAGCTTATGATGGAACAACATCACAACTGGACATTATAGAATGTTAATATGCTAATATGACAGACACTGTTGTGACAACGTCAGTGTGCTGGAACACTTACTAAGCCAGAGGCCTGAAAATACTCCCAGATGTCAATCACTACCTTGTCTGCATCATAGTTATAAAGACTAGCAAGTCTTAAGACTAGCTTTTTTAATGCTTCTTACTGTTTTATAAGTTGCTGTAGTTGCAGTCTTCCAGCTAACTGCACAGAGTAATTACTCCAAAAAACACAAATTAATTGTCAGAACATCAATAATTTATAATTTAATGATACAGTTTTTTTAGCCAGCTTATGTAATTTGTGATATTCTTCTTCTTCTTTATTCTCTTATTCATTTTCTTCTTTTCTTCTTCTTCTTCTTCTTCTTCTTCTTCTTCTTATTATTATTATTAATTATTATTATTATTAATTATTATTATTATTATTTTTATTATTATTATTATTATTAATATAATTCACTCTACATACTCTCACCATATGATAAGCAGATTCAGTTGAGTTTCCTTTACCATATATTTCAGCCTATAATGGTCACATCAGCAAATGAATAAATACATAAAATACATATCTAAAGATATAAAAGAGAGAATATTACAAATGCAAAGTGATCTAGAATAACGCTATAAAATAATATTTTGACACCTACCAAGCTGCAAGCCACGTCAATGCAATGTGTAATTTTTGTGCATGTTTTGGTGTCTGGGGCAATGGCAGTTAATGGAGTATTTGCTTCCCTCATAGCTAACATCAGGCTCAACATTACATCTATCTTACTATGACAGTCAGGTTGATACATGCAGTATAGTTCTTATTTTTAGAATCAAGGCTATAATACTGTGGAGACCATGTGCAGTGGATAATCACATCCATGGAATCTTAATGTGAATACTTGAAATTACATTAAAATCAATTACCACTTACAACCAGCAAATTACTCGCTGTGCAAAGGGATGCAGCGTAACTTAATGCTGCAAAGTTTTCTTACGTATCTCTACCATAACGTTAGCATACCACATTGTTACTTTAAACTACAAGTTTTTATCGTTCACTGAATTATCTTTCTTTTTCCGTTGCAGCCATAGGGCACTCTGGAGGCATCAGTGGTATTGAAATGGCATCATATTCTATATTATATAAAAAATATTATCAACCAAAATTTTATTGTTGCCTTTATTTGTTTTGGGTTTTTCCTTCAAACTCACATAGTGAGATTCATTTCTGATTCACTTTAAATTTATTGACAAATCCAAAATATTTCTTTTTTTAACATTTATCCCTGAGAATATGTTCACATTGCGCTAGTGAAACCTAAGAGAATTTCTTCTTATGTGACAAAAATAACTGACCAAGTTTATAAGATAAACAATTCAATATAGTGAAGCAGCTACCTTGAGCAATGACACAAAGCTTGCGAAGTAACTGCATTCCTTTTGATGTTTGTCTGTGTCTAAGCAAGGCTTTTAATAAAAGAGGTTGGAGTGTGCATCTGGGAGTATCTCCATTCTTCAGGAAGGTACGCCTTGTATCCATCAATCCGACCTCCTGTCATCCCAGCACAGTTAAATCAAATCAGTGTCTGAAACCAGAGCCAAAGCCTAAACTACAACAACAGAAATAGAAAATCTAGTTTCTATGTCTGCTAATGATATTACTAAGTTCCTAAGTAGCTGCCCACAGCCGTTGGACAGGAACACAAGAGGGATATAATTACAGACCGAACACTCGCCTCTCCAATTTCCAGTAAAGCACATGGGGCTGTTATGGTGTTTTATAGATTACCCATCCCCCAATATACACTGTCCCACTGTAGGTAATGATTCATTTCTTCACAGTATTATGTTATCCACCATAATTAAACTTCCCAAGGTGAGTACAAGGAGAAACGGAAACCACATTATATTGACATGTGAGAAATTCATTAATAGGCTTGTTCATGTCATATGAGATACTGCTTTGCTTGTCATTCACTAAAGTACTTAATCTAAAACAAGGATGTGTTTCTTGATTTCACTGAGCAACTCACTTGTTTTTATGTATGATCCAGTTGTAAAATAGGACACATATATAATAAGCACATAGATAATTCTATCAAAACTAGAAACCAACAAAAGTTTAAATATGTGAGTTACATATGCAGTGCATATCACATTCGTTACAAATCTGTTTTTCTGTGGTGTATTTAATACATATACATATTCTTTACAAGTTTTCCCTTAGTTTAGAAATTGCTACCGGTTGACTTTTGCCTTTAAAATTATGTTATCATTAAATCATATTTTTATAAAATACATAAAAACTGCCTTTTTATTATTCAAATTTTTGAGCTTTGAATTTAGGGTTTGATTTTGTAAATCTCAAATATAAAATTTAATATTCAGAGACTTTTGTCAACTACGAAGCTCCATAGTTTTCTAGATTTGAAGGAAACAGTAAAAAGGTAAAGTGTTTTAAGGCTTAACTAGAATCAAATAAAACAAGAGTTAAAATGTGCTCTTTGTTTGTTCAGTATGTGATATCAACTATTCCAGTTTTTAATTATAATACAATTGTAAAACTTTATATGAAGTTTTTTACAGATAAGGCCATCTATAATAAAGTCAAGTCAAAACTTACACCTAGCACAAATCTGAATCAAGTCAAGAAATGTATATGTGTACCTAAAGCTCAAAAGCACTACGATACAGTGCGATATTAATTTCACCAAATCAATGTGGTGCTTGGATTTGGCCCATGCCTCATATCTGGTTCAGTTTTGTTTGGTCCAGAATGCATTTTCATGAGTTAATAGCTGCTTTACATGTGAGCCACATTGCTGCTGTTTCCATCTGGATCACAAGCTGCTAGTAACCAATTCTTAGAATGCATTTGACTGTATTTTTATTAAAAGGGTAAATATTTCCCTGCAATTCATGCTATTGTAAAAGACATCCTGCCCATTTCTTGGTTGGCTGTACAACATGCTACTGAGAAGACATGCAAAAAATCTAGTGTTTACAGAAAATAAAATAAAATGTTAGTTTTGTTCTCCTTTTTTAATTCATAGCCAAATATAAAAAGCCCTGTTGGTTCTGGCTTTGCAAACTTCATGTTTCTTTATGGCTTTTTGTATTTGCCGCAGGCTCGTGGGGACTTTACTTTCCTCAAACATACTCAGAGGACATTTATGTTGGCCAGGCAGCTGGTACACCAGTGCTGCAGGTGCACGCCATGCAGGATAGAGCTTCAGAGCAGCCATACTTCTGCCTGTACTGGTGGACGCTCCAGAAATCTGTTCCTTATGCATCATGGTTCCATATCGACACTGCCACGGGAGTGATCTACATGAACAAAACTCTGGATTGGAGTGACTTTGAGTCAATATGTGAGTTTAAAAGAAGTCTAATATATATATATATATATATATATATATATATATATATATATATATATATATTTTTTTTTTTTTCGGCAACTTTAATACAGCTCTTTTTATTGGATAGCTAAAAGTTGTCTTGGTTCTGTAATATTTGAGAAGCTGGTCAGAAATCTTTTTAAGTGCCTTTTAATGTGTTTTGACTGTACGTCTTCTAGCTAGCAGTTGGCCTACAAAGACCAAGAGATTGACCCTGAAAGTGTCAGCAGCCCCTGTGAAAACGCAGTGCACAAAGTTGAATAATGTGGAGGTCAGTCTTACATTCTTCAATGCCACAGCGCCCACATGTGGCCAAATTACGAGACAAAGACTGTGTTCACGTGTTCAAGAGATAAAAACTCATATAAAGGAGAACCGCTTGCCTGGACCTCTGCTTCAGCTCCGTCGCTTTACCCTTGCTGACCTCTGCCCCAACTACACCATCAGCTACAGCCTGGAAACAGGTAACTTCAACCAATTAAGGCTGGTTTTCACCATTAACCTTCATTATTTCAGAATGGCAGATGTCAGCCACAAAAAAACTAATATTAATACTTAATATTTATTTTGGTTTCACTATTTTATCTCTGAGACCACAAAGGTTATAAAGGATAATTTAGTGTTTCTCATAACAACTCTATAATTATAAAAGAATAATATTTTATAAATATTTAATATTCTTCATATATAAGCAAATTTATTTAAAAAATACATGAGAAAAGATACTTAATTATTATTATTATTATTATTATTATTATTATTATTATTAATTTTGTTGTTGTGGTTGTTGTTGTTGTTGTTGTTGTTGCACCATTATGTTCAAATAGCATACAAAAAAATACAGTTGATGATGGCAATAATGAGAACTAAATACATACCACAATTTGCATTTTGAGAAAAAGTTTTTTCTTCTTTACAGCCTACAGAATTGCTTTACCTAGAAATTATTTTTATGTTGTTGTGTGCAGAGATTCCAGTGCCATTTGCAGTCAATGTCTCCACTTCTGAGCTGATAGTCACAGCACCTGTAGATCGTGAGGTGAAGGAGGTTTATAATCTGTCGATAGTGTGTTCAGTACAAACTGAAAAAATATCACACACTGCTGTGACTACTTTGAATATCATTATATATGATGAGGATGACAGTCCTCCCTATGTGAATGGCACAGACACTGAGGACGTGCTTATAGCGTTTAGCCGCAGTGAGGTAAGCAGTGCACTGAAGCTACTGTGTGTCTTTTTGATTTTTTTCAATGTGAAGTCATTCATGTTTTATGGAAACTATTAAATAAAAATGATTGCAATCATTCTGCGTATAATTTATGATTTACACATTTTATATGACAAATTGCATTTTATTTCATTGACATTGAACATTTAACCTTGTGTTGCCTCTACCTATAGGTCTAAAAATGTCTCTTTACTATTGCAGGGAGCTGTGTTTGGCAATATGTTTGTTTACGACAGAGACACGACTTCTGCCTATCACAAGGAACAGAGCCAGAATAAGTATGAATGGACATTACTGACGAATGACTCCTGGATTAAAAACACATTTACCATTGAACAGAACTTTAGTGAGGAAAAGCTCATCTTTGGCAACGTTCGAGGGACAGTCTATAAGTACAGTAAGGATGCTAAAGCAACTTGTCTGGTTCAGGTTAATTAGTCGCTCTGACTTATTCACAGTAAATATGATTGTTTTTGCTTTTTTTTGTCCTTGTGCAGAGCTGCGTCTCAAAAGGAACATTCCAGTAGATGAGAATCGCTCATTTCAGTTGGACTATCTGGTCAACGACACTACATTTCACGGCCCTGAGGGAACTGTGATGCTGCATTTCAATGTTACTATTTTGGCTGTTCCTATTAGCTTCAGTAATATCACTTACTTCTTTGTGCTGTCTCGGAAGTCGATGACCTACTCTCAGGTGCTTGGTTAAAGTTACTGTCTGTTTTTATTTCTTATTTTTATTCTTAAAATCAGGATAATTTGCCCACTAAAGCACTATACGTGTTGTTTGCAAGTCATACTCTATCTCTCCCATTAATGGGAAAATGTTCACAAAATAAATTACTTACCCTTTAATCAAAATTGAGGCATATATAGAAATATGACTGTTAAATGACTGTCCCTTCTGGATAATTTTTTTTAGATTGGAAAAGTATGTGTGGACAACTGCCTGAAGTTCATGGGTATAGAAATTGAATACCATTTAGAGTTGAGTGACAGGAACCTCTCAGCTAATGCTCAGTCCTGCTACACAGCGGTTGATGTGGCTCGGAATCTGGAGTACATGTCTGGCGTTCTCTATGTAAATGACACAGAGCCGCTGCGCAGGCCTGAATGCCAGGAGCTGCAGTATGTGCTTGTTGCTCATGAGAAGCACAAACAGCTTGAGGCAAAAACAATAGTCATCATCATTTTGAAGGCAGAGGTAATCATTGTTCTCTTTACCTGAAAGAACTAATAGATTAATGCTTAGTGTTTTGATGAAAATTTCTTACAATGTAATTAAAAAGTGGGTTATCTATAGTTTAATTTAACCTTTTTTTTTTTGTAATGAAGCAACTGTAGACTTGAGCACAAAAGAAGTAGGCAGAGAACTTTCTGTGTATTTTGTATTTTTAAGAGTGTAATGTTCAGGCAATTGTCCAGACACTTCAATGTGTGTGTTTTGTAGTAGATCCTTTAAGGATGGAGGGACAGCATTCTCTGGCCTGTGCAGAGAAAAGACAGCATGGGGAGTGTGAGATATTCAGAGGCCTGGGAACTCCCACTGGGAGATGTCAGTGGAGACAAGGCACAGAAAAAGGTAATAGGTCTAATTATCAATCTTTATAATCAATGACTGCACCACTGTGTGCTACAGTGTCTTGTTTTGAATGTTTTATCAAGAATGTTCATGAATATTAATGTTTTGCTTTCACGTTATGTACACAGAATTTCTGTTTATTTTGATTATATCACACTGTGCACTAATTTTACATATCGTTCTTTTACAGTGATATCAACAAATTACTCCACTTGTTCTCCAGACCTGCGTACATGTCCGGATGGCTACTGTGATGTGATTGAAAAAAAATATATCCATATGTCCACAGGATTGCACTCGTGAGCAGATTGTCAGCTTTTGGGACCGAGTTAATGATTACTCTGTTGTTGCTAGATAGACATACTTACTGGTTTTGTTGTCTTGTTTAGGTGAGCCAGTTATTGGAGGCCATGAGAAAGGCCTGATGCTTGGCATTAAGGCAGGGCATGGAACCTGCTACTGCTATTTGGAGAAGTGCTTTTGTGAGCAGGATGATATGGAAGGTGAGCTCATTTGTCCTTGTGTTTGGACTGTGAATCATTAATCATGTGAATGGTGTTGGACTGTTTTATTGATGTACTTAGATTTACAAATTAATCCAAACTATTCCAAACTAATAGTGACATCTAGTGTCTTTTTTATCCTTCATGCAGAGGCAATATGCGAAGATATGTGTAAGACTGTCATAGCCACAGCAGTTCTTTTGTCCTTTATCGTCTCCATCCTCCTCTCCTCCTACTTCATCCACCGGTATCATAAGAACACCCCCAAACCTCCCATCGCTTCAGCTGAAATGACTTTCCGTAGGCCTGCCCAGTCCTATCCTATCAGCTACTCAGCCAACAATGTTCGACGAGGATCTCTGGACTCCATGGAAAACCAGGTGGCCATCGACACCTTCAAGATACCTGTAAGAGTTTTTACATAATTCCTCCATATTTTAATGTTCATATTTATTATTGGTCAGGAATAATACAAACACAAGCATTCTTTTAAGCATAGATGTTGTTTTGACTTCATTAACAGGAGGATCCAAAGTGGGAATTCCCACGAAAGAACCTTGTCCTGGGTAAAACTCTTGGTGAGGGAGAGTTTGGGAAGGTTGTAAAAGCAACGGCATTCCGGCTCAAAGGAAAGGCGGGATACACTACTGTAGCTGTAAAAATGTTAAAAGGTAAGACAATAAAGAAGAAAAAAAAAGAAATTGTTATAAGTATTCATCACCTAAATGCACTGACAGCGAATCTGATGTAAAACATGGGCTTAAAATCAATGCAGAGCTGTTATCACCCTTAAACAATCATAAAAGTGCAGCTTCTTCACATGCACTTATTTAGCAACTATTAGCTGAGCATTGCATTTACCTGCGTTCCATGTTTCCTGCTAAGCAGTGAGCTTTCTCTGAGAGCAATTTGATATTAGTTTGCAAAACTAAACTTGCATAGATTAACACTAACAAAGTGGAAAAAAACATTATTATATTATATTACTGTGCCTACAATCAGCTATCTGATAGGAAGCTAGCTAACTTTAGGTTAATTTATATTGTGTGTAGCAGTAACAAAGCTGGTTAGTAAGCTACCAAACATTGTATCGTTGATTCTGATTCATTGTTGTGTGTTCTAATTAAAAGCAATAACCAGTAGGATCTTTTAAGGATAAGCTGGTAAGATAGCTATTATGATTATAAGATAGCATCAAAATCCTGAATTTAATGGCCAAATAAGTTGTGAGAATTAGCACTGATAAATGTCGGTGCAAATACATATAGGCTTTGTGTATAGCCTCTGAACAAATTATGAATTGTGGGAATGTATTTTTATACATATGTACCTTTTTATTTGTTACAGAAAACGCCTCTCACAGTGAACTTCGTGACCTTCTGTCAGAATTCACCTTGCTAAAGCAGGTCAACCATCCACATGTAATAAAAATGTATGGAGCTTGTAGCCAGGATGGTACGAATGATATATTGTTCAGCATTTCATGCTTTATATTCATTTTTCCTCAAAGAATTGAATGACTATTTGTTATTATTTGTTACCTGCTTGCTGTCTTTCCAGGTCCCCTGTATCTAATTGTTGAATATGCCAAGTATGGATCGCTCCGAAACTTCCTGAGAGAGAGCCGGAAAGTAGGGCCCAGCTATATGGGCAATGATGCTAACCGAAACTCCAGCTACCTTGAGAATCCGGATGAAAGAGCTCTGACCATGGGAGACCTCATATCGTTCGCCTGGCAGATCTCCAGAGGAATGCAGTACCTGGCTGAAATGAAGGTATACTGTGCCTTGATTATTTAATTTGAAAGTGTATGTACTTTAGCAGGTAGTGTTGGTATGTCACAGTTTCTGCGTCTAGGGTTGGAACCTTAGCTAGAGGTACTCTTTACATGGAGTTTCATGTCAGTTTCCTTTGGCCGTTTAGGTTCCCTCTCACATTGTAAAACATGGCCTGCTACTCTAAACATGTTCCTTACTGTGATGGTATGTTTATCATTGTGTTTTGTTGTTAGTGACTCTGCATGGAACATTAAGTTGTAGACAATGAATGAAAGAATGTATGTGTTTTTGAGTGTATGGTTTTGAATATTGAGTATTTTTCAGAGAATTCACAGTTACAAGTGCTGTTTTATTCGCAGCTTGTTCATAGAGATCTTGCGGCCAGGAACGTACTTGTAGCAGAGGGCAGGAAGATGAAGATATCAGACTTTGGTTTGTCTCGGGATGTCTATGAGGAAGACTCCTATGTAAAGCGGAGCAAGGTAATGCCCAAAATTTGTCTGGGTTTGCAAATAAATCACTTTTCAGATTTGTAGAACTTTTATAAGGAAGAAACATGCTTTTGCCTGTTTTTTATTAAACTTATTTATACCCGTTAAACACTTGGACTCCAGCATATGAATGATGGAGTAATACAGTAATATCTGTACTACATATTGTGTTTCCACTTTTAAGGGTCGTATCCCTGTCAAATGGATGGCCATTGAGTCCTTGTTTGACCATATATATACCACCCAAAGTGATGTGTAAGTTCACATACTGTATTATGTGTTAAAATTTGTTCCTATTAACCGGATATGAGCTGGCAGTTTTCTAACGGGTTCTCTCTTTAATTTCAAGCTGGTCTTTCGGGGTGCTGTTATGGGAAATTGTGACCCTGGGTGGAAACCCTTACCCAGGAATTGCGCCTGAGCGGCTCTTTAATCTTCTCAAGACTGGCTACAGGATGGAAAAACCTGAGAACTGCACTGAGGAAATGTGTGTTTACTTGTTCAGCATGGTTAATTCTTTTCAGTATCATTATCCAAATAATATCCGTCTAATGGCATGCAGGTTATCATGTACAAGACCAATATAACACCTTCTGAACTACTAAATAGGCACTACTGAGTACAAAAATGATTCTGCAAGAGTATGACATATGGCTGATGAATGTGTTTTTTTTGTTTAACAGGTATAGTCTGATGCTTCGCTGCTGGAAGCAAGAACCAGATAAGAGACCAACCTTCAGTGAGATCAGCAAAGAGCTGGAGAAGATGATGGTGAAAAGCAGAGTAAGAATGAACAGAAATGACTATAGGCATATGCATTAAAAAAAATTTAAGCAGACATGGGCTTCAATTTTACCAACCCATGGCACTTATGCTTTCTATACTGCTGACACAAGTCATGTAAGAAGTTCAGGAGTGGGTGAGCAAATGGCCCTAGGAAATATGTTCCACCTTGCTTGCACTTCACTACAAGATTTATTACACTGACAAAATCTTTGCTTATTCAGCTTTTAAAGTTTAAACAGTTCATTTTAAAAGTGCTTACTATTGATTAGCATGTGCTAAAACCAAGGGCCTTGTCTTGTTTATGTTTTATCATAATCGTAAGATTGCACAAGGTAAGTGGTTTACACCCCTCTGTCCTCCTTTATAGCAACAGAATAACATGTTAGTAGCAATTTTTCTGTTAATTAAAGCAATGTATCAAAAATGTACCTAGCATCCCACTAGCTTTTTAATAGAAATCAGAATTCTTCAAATATTATTCCTTTTTTTTTATTATTATTAATTTTAAACTGTTCAGCACTGCTTATCATTTCTTTCAAGTTTTAATTGTCCTTTTTTCTCTTGAAAGGATTATCTGGATCTGGCAGCTTCCACTCCGGCAGATGCCCTGTTATATGACGACACTCTGTCCGAAGAGGACACCCCTCTAGTGGACTGTAATAACGCCCCTCTCCCTCGAACCCTCCCTTCCACTTGGATTGAAAACAAGCTCTATGGTAGAATTTCCCATGCATTCACTCGATTCTAAAACAAACAAAAATAATAATCGAATCTGTTTGTCTTTAAATGGCTTCCATAGGGAGGATGTGCTGTGATTGTGCTAATGGCATGAAAGTGAGAGGTGTCTGAAAACTTCCTGATATTTTGAAAGATAGTATGTGGTGTAAATGATCAGATTTCTGATTTTGGACCTGCTTCTGATGTACACAAACACATTCCCAGGTTCACATTAGTTCATATTTAAAGAACTAAATTTAAGTATGATAAACATTTTGTATAAGTTCATGTTTCAGATACTTATTTTGTATTCACTGACTCAATTCCACCTTGATTTATAGTTGTATTTGGTATACATTTGAAACAGGTCCCATCAAATAAATCTGTTTGGTATGAATCACATACTGACGGTCTCTGTAATATCTTTGACATATTACAGAAGTTGTGTTTATAGTAGGCTCAAAATGCTGAAAAGAGAAGCAGTAAGGCTTTTTAATCAAACTCTTCCATTATGATTGAACAAGCAAGGCTTTACACATTAGTCATTTGGTGTATTTAGCAATAAACATACTTCTTATGTAGCCATTCTAATGCCCGATAATCTGGAAAAAAATTTAAAGATTGCATACTAAAAAAAGCTGCGTTGGTATTCCAAAATAAATAGACATTAGGTAAAGACAAAACATGGATAACAAAAACATCACAGTAGGTAACTGCATGAATGTAGAAACACTCCATGTAAATACTGGATCCAAAAACATCTCTCATGCACACATACATTTAAATATTGGTGTTGAAAACAAACAACAAATCAGTTTCATTTGAGAGCCTTACTGTCTGCCCTCTATTTTTTTTTTCCTTCAGTTCAGAAACAGTGATATGTTTTCGTTTTTAGGCATGTCATACCCGAACTGGCCTGAGAAGAGCCCGGTACTACTCAACAGACTTGATGCAACTAATCCAGAATTTACAAGATATGCCAATGATAGTGTTTATGCAAACTGGATGGCTTTGCCTTCTCCTGCAAAAATTATGGACAAGCTCGATAGTTAAAAAAACAAATGATGAAAAATGTGTAAATGTATATTAAACTGTATATAAGTTATATGATGCTAAAGTTGGTTCCCTTTTATTTCTGACACGTTTAGCATTCTGTATAAAGAGGCATCTGACTGCAAATTGGCTGGAATAACTCACACTGTTATAGACAGTGTTTAGGTATCTTCACCTTGAGGTCCTGTAACCAATGTTATATCACTGCATGACTGTGTACACAGTTTAATGTGCATCTTCAGTGTCTTTCAAGTGCCTGTGTCGCTTCGAACATAACCTCAAGTTAGAAATATAAATCAAATCTCAGCCCAGAAATGAAAAGGGAACTTCTTTTCCATCACCTGCTGTAGATTTCTTTTGCCAAATAATTGTACAAAGAACGGATACAAAGGCCATATAGTGAAGTACAAAGTGTTTCTTGTGCCCAATTGCCAAAAGAAGAATACCACTGAAATCTGTCACCAAAATTACCCATGATTTTTGTGATACTTCTGAACGTTAATCTCACTTTAAACAGTGTGAATGTACTGATTCAGTGTCTCATGGCCAGTTATTTTTTATTTCTTGTGAAGGCATTCTTTGTGCAACCATTCTAATGCAAATGAGTGTGATTCCTTGTTATATTATCATAACATTATTCATTTGAAATCAATAAAACTGGTAAAAGCAATCCTTTTTTTTTTGGCTTTGTTTTCACATTATGGCAATGATCTTCAATAATAGGCTACAAACTATATATTATACATACAATAAAATCAGTGCATTAAAACCCAATATACAGTGCTACCCTGAAGCATTCCCTTCTTGTATTACTGTAAAAACATTATACTTTAATATTAAACAATACTTTCATTAAAAAAAAAAAACATAACATATATCATGCAGATCACTGAATAAATTGACACTGAATTACAAATATAATCTTCTGCTCAGAAATGCCAAGACATTTGTTCTGATTGAGCAGCTGCTGCCTACTGTGATAACATTATCAGTGATAACATTCATAGAAAACAAAATGCTGAATTAATCTAGTATAGAGTGTAATTGTTTGGTACTATTTGGACAGATTAGTTTTGTAAACCCATGGGAACCTGTGCATCACTACAAAAAAAAATCTAAGAAAATGATTCAATAATATTCGGTCATTTTGAGGGAAATTGAAGGTAGTCATTTGAGAACTGAACGAGAATATGATCCATATCAGTTCTCTCTCCATTTCCCTCATCTTTTACCTTTCCTCTCTCCATCTCTTTCATTTTTAATACCTTTAACACCAATGATATTTTATCTAGAGCTGCAGAAACAGGAAATTAATTCAGAAAATTTCAAGTCAAATGTATTTTATTGTTATTCCACTATATACATTATTAATTGAGGATTATTAAACACAGATCTAAAGATTAAACACAGAGCTAAAGACTAAACACAGATCTGAGGATAATTAAACACAGAGCTAAGGACCAAACACAGGGCTAAAGATTAAACACAGGGCTAAGGACTAAACACAGATCTGAGGATTAGGATTAAACACAGCGCTAAGGATTAAACCCAAAACTAAGGACTCAGAGGACTCAGCTTTTACGTATGCCTTGACCAATAACAGAGATTCGAGTACAGCAGTAATGGACTCTATAAAACTTCCTTTGTGTCCTCCAGAAGGAATTAAGGGACATGGTCAGATATGCTTGTAAGGGAAATGAGAATGATGTGATGCGCCCGAGGATCCAGAACATTCAGTGAACGAACTAGAGGTAGAATCAGTAAACCCTGTCTTAACCAGAGCACATTGGGCTCATAGATAGGAGGAGCGCTTATCAGAACCAGAACCAGGTTTATTGGCCAAGTCTGTTGTCACACACAAGGAATTTGGTTCCAGCTGTTAATGACTCTCAAAGTACCAACAGCTGGATACTTGTGTGTCAACACACATGGCCAATAAACCTGATTCTGATCAGTTTCTGAATGAGAACACGTGTAAATGCATGTGTGGTTCATTTTACTTCTAATAATGGCAGCCACTATAATGAACTGTTATTATTTACACATAACTATAGGCTGCTGCTCACATACAATAACATCACATAACATATTGATTTGTATAACTAACAATAACTTCTTAAATAGTATCTACTTTCACTGTTTATCAACATAAATCACTAAACAATATAAACATTATGATTATATACATTGTAACTCGGCAGATATGTAATTTTAATCGATATTAGCATCGTAGCGTAGCATTACCTAGCCGCTAACCGCGTCATGAGTAATAACTAACATGAACAGCAAAAATTATGGGATGCACGCACGCACACCAAATACATCCAATAACACACTGTCTCTGCGCCTGTAAACACAACGCTACACATTTACTCGCGGCGGCTAATGCTATCTGCCGCTTCCTGCTTGCCGGAGAAAGGCGTCTTTTCCGGGAGCTCGTGCTGCTTGTCTTCATAATAAGGGTCTCTTTTAGTGTTTGAGCGCCAGTGCAATTCTACAACTTGTTAAACGGCCTTTTGCACACGAATCAAATATTAGTTCTTTAGACTTTTCTATGATACGAAACAGGGAAAGACATTGCCCAGGACAGTAAATAATTAGGATGGTTATTACATAGAATAGCACACTAATAACAGCATTAAAACAAAGCAGCCTTATGGTTTCGTGCACATGGAAATCCTCATGATCTGCACTTTCAACAAACAGTAAATACCCAGGTGTCACCTTTTATTTAGTGTATAATCTCATCTGGTTAATTGGTATTGAATGAGGAAGTCAGGTGTGTCAAAAAAGTATGTGAGGGTGGTGCAGGACATGTATGAGGACAGTGTTACAGCAGTGAAGTGTGCAGTAGTAATGACAGACTGGTTCAAGGTGGAGGTTGGATTGCATCAAGGATCGGCCCTGAGCCTGTTCCTGTTTGCAGTGGTGATGGATAGGTTGATGGACGAGGTGAGACAGGAGTCTTTGTGGACTATGATGTTTGCGGATGATATTGTGATTTGTGGTGAGAGTAGGGAGCAGGTTGAAAAGAGCCTGCAGAGCTGGAGGTACACGCTGGAGAGAAGAGGAATGAAAGTCAGTAGGAGTAAGACAGTACATGTGTGTGAATGAGAGGGAGGGCAGTGGAGTGGTGCAGTTGCAGGGAGAAGAGGTGGAGAAGGTGGAGGAGTTCAGGTACCTGGGGTCAGCAGTGCAAAGTAATGGAGAGTGTGTTAGAGTGAGACCTGTTATGTTGTATGGTTTAGAGATAGTGGCATTGAGAAAAGACAGGAGGCGGAGCGGGAGGTAGCAGAGCTAAAGATGTTGAGGTTTTCGAGGATGGACAGGATTAGAAATAAGTTTATAAGAGGGACAGCACATGTAGGACATTTTTAGAGACAAGGTGAGGGAGGCGAGATTGAGAAGGTTTGGACATGTGCAGAGGAGGGACATGGGTTATATCGGTAGGAGAATGCTGAGCTTAGAGCCACCAGGAAGGGTTAGGGTTTATAATCCTGGTAGAAGATCAGCCTGAAGAAGATGTATTACCAAGTTCTTTTCAAGGTTTCTTCATGTTGACTCAAGTTTGCCACTATTGCCTCAGGTTTGGTCACCAGGGATCTGAATCAATAGTCAGATTTTTTTAGGCTGCTGTATGACAAGATTTATTATCAAAAGCATTATACAAATTAGATGGAAAAAGCACCTTTCTGTCCCAGCAGCAGGACAGAAGACAATTTTGAGAGTTGAAACGTGTAGCATTGCCTTTTATCACCCTTTTTAAAGCACTATAATACTATAATGAGCTATATATATATATATATATATATATATATATATATATATATATATATATATATATATATATATATATATTAGGCTACAAACTATATATTATACATATAATAAAATCAGTGCATTAGAACTCAATACACAGTGCTACCCTGAAGCATTCCCTTATTGTATTACTGTAAAAACATTATACTTTAATATTAAACACTACTTTCATAAAAAAAAAAAAAAATAATAATTACATAACGCATATCATGCAAATCACTGAATAAATTACAGTTTATTTATATAATTAATTACTTTGGTCTAGGTGTGTGTGTGTGTGTTTGTGTATATATATATATATATATATATATATATATATATATATATATATATATATATATACACACACACACACACACACACACACACACACACACACACACACACCTAGACCAAAGTAATTAAATATATAAATAAACTCGTTTTACTGGTATTACCGCTAGGTTTACTTTTATTGTGAAGTGCTGCAAAGCAATAAAAAAATAACTCAACAACCGGAAAGAGGTCCTAATTCGGTGTCTTCCGTGTTTTGTGCCCCGTGGCGCTCAGTTCTCGCGTTGGTTTCACAGCGCTGGATTTCCCACACGCAATTAAAATGTAAAAATAAAAAAGTAGGCATTGGGATAATCATTAAAAGGTAGGTAAGTAACTGCAACAGCTTCTGGGCTGCATTAAAGAAAAGAATTACAGCATGAATATTTCCGGCTCAGGGAACATACACGGGTGTGCGTCCGTCCGTCCGTCCATTCTCTCAGCGCGAAGCTTTTCATGACTTAGCCGAAGATACTTCAGCTGCTCTGCACTCTTCTGCACTTCTATTCATCTGTTCATCATCGTGTTGTAGGTTTATGAATGATAATGGGGTTGAATATGCGTTTAAATGGTAGAGTCATTCTGCTGAAAGTTGCTGACGGCGGGAATAATGGAAGTCGTGTTTGTAATCAGTTGCAGATCAATTCTCTAAAATAACTTCATCTTCTTCCATCATCTGGGTTTACAACTGCTGTATGAATTAACTCTTAGATCCAGGACTGTTGTTGCTCCAGATTGTGTTTTTGAGTTTATTTATTTATTTATTTACCACACATGATTTCCTCACTGTGCATCATGCTGGACTGCAGTTGTGTAACCTCAGCTCTTAACAGAACCCATGTGCTTGTTTTGGATGCTGTTCATTGGCATTGTGCAGACTGATGGTAATGTTTGATGAGAAATCATGCACGTATTTGCATGTAGGGAAAAAAATCCGAACTTCTCATACATGAATATGGTTCTAAATATATTCTGTTACGTCACAAATTGAATAGGAGCTACACACTCTTTCACATGTGATCAGGCTGGAGTGCAAATCAAACTTAAAGGTGATGTGAATTCACCTTTTTCTGCTTCATTTCTGTTAAAGCATTCAGTGTCGGCCGATAAGTAACCAGTGATCAGTATCATTTTGAGGTGAAAGTGACTTAAACATGAAAAGGGAAATGAAAGCCAGATTCCCCCAGGAGGATATTTATTATTTTTTTTAGCAGAGAAAATAAACTGTGCTTCATGTTGCTAGGGAACAAAAGTTTTCTGCAACCCAAACAAAGCACAAGGATACATTTTTGTTCTACTCATGTTTTTCCAGATGGCACCTTCATTCTGAGTTGGATCAAGAGGCACCTTTACAAGCCGAATATTTGCACGTTTTTGAGGAATCTGAATATGAACGCCGAAATTCCTTAGGAATGCTGCATGAGTGCAGGAGTGGGACTTCGCTGCACTCCTCGCTCTCCACTGTTTCTCCGTTGCACAGGATTTGTTTAACAAAAAATGAATTTTTTATAAATGTGTCCTGGATGATTAAAACTGTCTGTGCGTACGGTGAGGTTTTGCCAGAGCAGACCTGAAGATGTGTGGCTGATTAGGAGAACGCTGTGCCTCTCCCCGCTATGCCCAGGCGAGGGCTGCAGCTGCAAGGCCGGGTGCGCTGGCTCCTTCTGGGTATATTTTTACTTCTTGTTTTCCTGTTCTTTGCCTATCTTCTGGAGTGTACACCACCTGCAGATGTGAGCCATGGAATGCCTGGTCTTGCAGTGGATCCTTATGGAAAAGAATATTATCAGGCGCTGCTCCAGGAGCAAGAGGAGCGGCACCTCAGCCGAGCAGCCAGCCTCAAGAGGCAGATTGCGCAGCTTAAACAGGAGCTCCAGGAGATGAATGACAAGCTAAAGACTCTGCAAGAGAGAAAAGAGAGCCCTGTGATTCAAGGCCTGGTTGATGGCAAAGATCAGGAACCCAGTGACCTGTTGGAATTCCTGCATTCGCAGATCGATAAGGCCGAGGTCAATACAGGAGCGAGGCTCCCCAGCGAATATGCTCTAGTCCCATTTGAAAGTTTCACCACAACAAAGGTTTATCAGCTGGAGATGGGTCTCACTCGGCATCCCGAAGAAAAGCCTGTACGCAAGGACCGTCGAGATGAGCTGGTCGAGGTGATCGAGGCAGGTCTTGATATTCTAAACAACCCTGATGAAGAGGACGGTCAGGAGGAGGACATCCCTATGCAGAGGCAGATCTTCACGGAGAGCCATTTTGTCGAGGGTAAGAAGTTCAAACTGGTCACCGTGGAGTTACTATATATTTGTTTGTGTTTTAAATGTGAACTTTTTTTGGAGGGGTTTAGGAGAATGTTTGTATAATGTTTGTATGCACTCTTTTATGCTTTCCAGGGCTTTACAGGACTGAGCGGGACAAAGGAACACAGTACGAGTTGTATTTTGCGAAGGACAATGCCCATGAATTCCGTCACGTAACTCTCTTCCGTCCATTCGGCCCCTTAATGAAAGTGAGGAGCACGTCCGTGGACACAGGCAGCACAGTCATTAATATTATAGTGCCTCTGTCAGGCAGAACAGAAGCTTTCACTCAGTTTCTACACAACTTCAGGTAAGCGTAGTAGAATAGAGTGTAGACTAAGTTACTTTGATAAATATGTAAAATTGTTGCCCCAGCTCAGAAAATTCATTTTTAGCTAGGTCTTTATTTTTTATTATTTTTTTTTTTTCCTGTTACATTTACCACCAATACCTGCAAAAGAACGATTTATTTATTTATTTATTTTTAAGTCAGAAGATCAAAATAAAATTCTTCCGCAATAATAACCAGACACGTTTTTCTGCAGGGAGGTGTGTATACATCAGGACAAGCGAGTGCATCTTACAGTGGTCTACTTCGGTGAAGATGGCTTGCAAGAGGTCACATCATCCTTGCAAAAAATGTCCAGGTTTGTGTTGTACAATGTTTCTGTCCCCAATGCAACTGGCTGGTTGTCACCAACAACGGTTAATTATTCATTATGCATTTGCCATCCTTTAACATTGTTTGTATTCATCTGCTTGTCACTTTTTTCTAAGCGAGGAGAATTTCATGAACTACACTCTAATCCCTGTGGACGAGGAGTTTTCCCGTGGCAGGGGATTGGACATTGGTGCTCATGCATGGAAAAAAGAGACTGATGTGCTAATGTTTTTCTGCGACGTCGATATTTATTTCAACCACGAATTCCTGAACACGTGCCGTCTCAATACAGCTCCAGGTATGCAATTTGAACATAAATGTTTGTGTATAATTTGTGGACTTCCCTTGATTAGGATTACTATAAAGATTTTGATGCAATGTATTCTACACTAGGAGAACTTTTCATGTGTGTGGTTTTATCCTGTTTTTAGTATTCTCCTTTATACATACACTCTATCCTTTATCTTTCCACTAAAGGCAAACGAGTGTTCTACCCAGTAGTGTTTAGTTTATACAATCCTGCCATAGTCTATGGAAATCTTGAATTGACTCCACCCATTGAACATCAGTTGGTATGTAGCAATCATTCCTTCCCATTCCCTTAATAATGTATATTGAATATACTATAATTTAACAAAAACACCATTGTATCATTTGCAGATTCATAAAAAAGATGCTGGATTCTGGAGGGACTTTGGATTCGGCATGACGTGTCAGTATCGCTCGGACTTCCTCACTATCGGTGAGCTGCAATGCAACCGAGTACCGTCTGATTTTAGATTTGATTACATTTTTGGGATCATCTATATCTGCTTATCATTCCAGGAGGCTTTGATCTGGAGGTAAAGGGTTGGGGAGTGGAGGATGTCCATCTGTACAGGAAGTATCTGAGGAGCGAGCTGATCGTGATGCGCACGCCTGTTTCAGGTCTTTTCCATCTGTGGCATGAGAAGCTTTGTGCAGACGAGTTGACGCCAGAACAGTACCGCATGTGCATCCAGTCCAAAGCAATGAACGAAGCTTCTCACTCTCATTTGGGCATGCTGGTGTTCCGCGAGGAGATCGAAAACCACCTCCGTAAACAGGCCTATAAAAGCCAGAGCAGGGCAGAAGATTGAAACAGGTCCAGTAAACCTGCTAGCAGTAAGCACAATCTCCGAGAGCATTACAGCAGGACACAATTTAACCAGCTGAGATTTGTTTAAATCTCGCAACATTAACACATTTTCTAAAAGAATGCAGATATTTTTTTTTTTGATATTTTGTAAAAAAAAAAAACACAATCCCAAGGATCAACTAAGAATAAATCTGGTTGAACAAAGTGTATGATAAAAGTGCTGTATAGAATCTCGCTTTTCTGCAGGAGGAAGTTGTGACCATGTTATTTGTATTCAGACAGTCCATCCAAATAATTTTTTTAAATTACCAATTGATTTGGTGTTTTTATGTTCAATCACATTCATAGCCGAACTTATGTTTCTGGTTTCCATACATTTATATTTAATGTTATTTTTTTAACACATTGTTACATTTTTATTGCTGTTTAGTAGAATCCTGTGTTGTGCTATTGAGCACAGTTATTCAACGGTCATGCAACAAAAGACAATCTGTTTTAAATTATTTTATCAAAGCAGAGGACTGAAAACATTTTTGTTCTGTACAAGATGCCAGGGACAATTCAGCAAATGTCAGATGTAGCTGGTGAAACAGTGAGACACTCTGTGTATTTCCTTTTATTTAAAATGGGTAAATGCTCATCTAATCAAACCTGTTTAGAATACATTCGAAAAATTAACTGCTGTCATTATTGAACCCAGTAGCTATTCAGTTTCCATGAGACATTTTTATGATTATACAATAGAGGCTACTAATATAAATCTGGCATATGTAGCATTCAAAGCAGCAGCACAATGCAATCGTGAAGACTAAACTTCTCATTTTTCTTTTTTAATAAAGACGGACCGCTGTCTTTCAGCTTTGTGTTGACTCCTGTAATCATTTCCATTGGCAAAAAGTTTCATAATACACAAGTTAGTAGTCACAGGAACACAGGTTGGACAAAATGAGTTTAATTTCTGGATTATGGGTCTTGGTTACATGACAGACTTGCTTTCTCAGCAAATGCAGTAAATATTTCTACTATGATTCAGGAAAACTGATGAACCAATCTTTCACAGCTCTATAAAAATGCTGATGTATGGTGGAACTCAATGCCACGTTATAATTCTTAATTTAAGATAATAGAATAATACTTTTGTATTCTTATTTGTACAAGAAAACAAAGAATAGGAAATAAAATAAAATAAAAATCCAACTGCCAAGGCAGGCCCTCCTGGAAAGTTTAAAAACGTTCAAAATGAATGAGCATGTGCTTTATTTAATTTATTATTATCACATCAGTGCACTGTTTGCTCTGGCCATATGTCCATGGTCTTATAAATCTCTTTAAGGAAAAACAAAGCTGTGTCTTCAGATTCCCTGCAAAATAGAAAAAAAAGAAAATACTGTCAGACCAAAATCCAACTTATTTTCTTATATAAATGAGGAATGTGCTATATAATTAGGTACCAGTAACACAGGTGACTCTGGAGAGCAAATAGGTATTCATTAAAGCTCTCAATGGGCTTCTCTTGCAGGACATAATCGATGCGTCGTCCCTCATTCAGCATGCCCATCTTCACCAGTGTCTCCTCCTCCTTTGCAGGCTCAGGAGTCTCCAGCACTAGCTTATCATCCACTATACACACATGAAATAATCGTTCACTAAGAATCGTCCAGAGAACATTTCATTGTACAGGCAAAAGGTTTTCAAAACCGAATGTTCTACAGCATTGTTTAACACAAACCTTCATTTTGCATCTCCTCTTCTTCTTTTAGTTGACTGGCCACAATGGCCAGCTGTTCATGCAGCTTTGCAGAGGCGGTATGAGCACGAGCAAAATCGTGCAGGGTCTGCCATGCAGTCTTTAAAGAACTGATGAAACCTTGTTTCAGGTCAGAACCCATCCTCGACAGACTCTCCTTTAACTCTGAATACAATAAAATACTGTACATTAGTACTACTTACTGTGACTTTATAGTTTTAATTGCCTAGATTAAGAATGCCGTCATACATACCAAGGTGAAGTCTTTTCCTTCCTTTATGATGAGGAATCAAAACTGGGTCCAGTTCAGTATCTGGTAAAATCATAGGCTCAATCCTGTATGCCACCGGATCCAACTGAGAATAGAGAACATTTCAATAATCAGATATATGGTGCAAACCCAATTTCATTAAAAAATCTCATTTCCTGTAACACCATTAATAATACTACTAATAAATAAAGTCATGTCTGCAATAACAAGACATTTTTATGTGCATGACTGAAAACTGGGTTTAAAATGTAATTGTCAAAATGGTTGTGACAAATGTTTCAGGAAGCGTTTCAACATACTGGATGATAAATGTTAAAGAAGCCTTTGCAGGTGGGTAGCTGATAGGCCTCCTCGAGTTTCTCCACCCCTCGCACAGTCAGAAACATCCCAATTGGAGAGCCGAGTGCAAAAAAATTGACAGGGCTGAAGTCCAGCGCATGATACACCACAGAAACCTACAGGGAAGGATTGAATAAAACTGCTGTGTTGAAAGTGCAGACTTCCAATCACTGAAAATAAAACAACTCGCGTGTAGTTTTGGTCACATTCTCCACTTTAGCCCTGAAGTGTGCGAAGTGTGTATAAAACAAGCTTTTCTGCGGATGCAGCACTAATTAAAATACATCAGGAAACTTAGTTTCTAAGCGGAGTTTCTTTCCCCATAGTTATTTCCTGTTTTCTTCTCCCCACTTCCCCTTAAACTCACTAGCTTTGTTCCTGGCATTACTCTAAATAAAATAAAAACTAATGTGCGTTTTAAAAAGCGACAAAACACCACTTGTATAACCTGCGTGTTATGAAATTATTTCTTTCAGATTATCCAGTATTTAAATCGTGCTGTATAGGATTGTATTAGAGCCTGTTGGTCATAAATCATATAAAGTTTGGCCTATAAGTTTACCTGGCCGGTGCCAATTTCGAAGCAATTGTAATCCACATGCATGGAGGACATAAGCCTGCCGACTGGGACTTTAGAGCTGGCAACAGTGGTGACCGATTCAGTGTTTTGAGGGGTTGAAACTTCTTTAATGTCTTCTTTGGCTGCAACCTTCTCTTTTGCAGCCTGTTGTGCAGCCTGAAAATGACAAATGAGAATTTATAACATTTGCATTAAAAGAACTCACAAAAAGCATGCGTGTTACAGATAAGTGCTTACCTGCTTTGCTGCCTTCTCTTTAACAAACTTTGCAAGCTTCTTTCGTGGTCCCAAAGGAATACCCATTTCTTTCAAATCCTCCACTGTGCACATAAGCTGCAGAGAATGCGACAGAGAAAGAGCAAGAAAATGAGAATGACAATGTATTTACAATGCTGGTTTAGCAAATAAATAATCTTGAATGGGTAAAGCACGCTCTTACCAGTGACTCAACATCAATCTTCTCCTCTTCAAAGGTGCTGAGGTACTCAGACAGGCCCAGCTGGTCTAGAACAGATGACAGATTAGCGATCTCCTCTTCCTCTGCTTCCTCAGCTGCAGCCGGGCTAAAGACCTCAGTGGCCTGGGAGACAGGAGGACTCACCTACAACAAACACAAGGAATTCATTCACTCTGGTGTAATGGAGTTACACAGCAGCATGCGCCCTGTCTCAAATACAATTCCCTTCATCATTTTAGCCAGAGTAAGACAGTACACACATTCAAGGTGTATTGGTTCCACCTTGCCTCATCAACACAGTAACCATGAATGGTTGCCTTAATTCTCACTGTGTTCCTCAGTAGAAACTCTGGCAAGAGTATACGGAATGTGAATAGTCTTAACACATTCCTGCTTGGCAAACAGAAATGAGGTTTAGTCAAGTCATCCTGCAGCCATGTTGGATAATTGTGCATCATACAGTGCATCTGCAAATAATTCACAGCGCTTCACTTTTCCCACTTTTTTATATTTTACCGCCATATTACAAAATGGATCTACATGCAATTCACCATAATGACAACGTAAACGAAGTTTATTGAAATCTTTGTACATTTATTACAAATAAAAACCATTCAAAAAATAAATAAATAATCACATGTACATAAGTATTCAAAGCCTCAATACTTTGTTCAAGTCTTTTTAAGTATGATCCTTCAAGCTTGGCACACCATTTTTTGGGTAGTTTTTCCTGTTCTTCTTTGCAGAACCTCTCAAGCTCATTCAGGTTGAATAGGGAGAGTCAGTACACAGCTATTTTCAGATCTCTCCAGAGATGTTAAATGGGGTTTAAGTCTGGGCTCTGGCCGGGTCACTCAAAGACATTCACAGCGTCGTCCCGTAGCCACTATTTTGTTATCTTGGCTGGGTGCTTAGGGTTGTTGTCCCGTTGGAAGATGAACCGTCACCCCAGTCTGAGGTCCAGAGCACTCTAGAGCTGGTTTTCATCAAGGATGTTTCTGTACATTGCGATCTTTTATCATTAATCTTTACCCTGATCCTGACTAGTCTTCCAGTTCCTGCAGCTGAAAAACATCCCCACAGCATAATGTTGCCACCACCATGCTTCATTGTAGCAATGATGGTGGGCAGGTGATGGGCAGGTGATGAGCGGTGTGAATTTTGTCTCATAGTCTGAGAGCCCTGCAGGTGCCTTTTGGCAAACACCAGGTGGGCTGTCATGTGCCTTTTACAGAGAAGTAGCTTACGTCTGGGTGCCATAGAGGCCTGATTGGTGGAGTGCTGCAGAAATGAGTGTTCTCCTGGAAGGTTCTCCTCTCTTTACAAAGAAACTCTAGAGCTCATGGTCACCTCCATGACTAAGGTCCTTCATCCCGACCGCTCAGTTTGCCCGGGCAGCCCACTCTAGCAGCATGCCTTTACAAATCATGTCCAATCAACTTAATTTACCACAGGTGGACTCCAATCAAGTTGTAGAAACATCTCAAGGATGATCAGTGGAAAAAGGATGCACTTGAGCTCAGTTTTGAGTGTCACGGCAAAGGCTGTGAATTCTTACAATATGTACGTTAAAACATTTTTTTTTTTTATAAATTTGCAAATATTTCAAACAAACTTCTTTCATGTAGTCATTATGAGGTATTGTTTGTGGAATTTTTAAGGAAAATAATGAATTTAATTTTTTTTGGAATAAGGCTTTAACATAAAATGTGGAAAAAAAGTAAAGTGCTGTAAATACTTTTCAGATGCACTGCATCATAATGGTAATCTCCTCAAACTTCAATTATGCCATTTCATAATTAGTATACAGTGATATGACTCACAGAAACAAGAATCTGGCTAGACATTGACATGTATTCATGTGTGTGTGTATATATATATATATATATATATATATATATATATATATATATATATATATATATATATATATATATATATATATATATATATATATATATATATATATATATATATATATATATATATATATATATATATATATATATATATAATAATGGCCCTAGCAAATGTAAAGGAGTCACAATTATTGTTAATGAATTAAACAATTAAACCCATTTAGTCTACTTTAAAAATAGTCAATGACATTGATACACTTTCCAAAGCATTCTGTTGAATTATATTTTCTCCGCTGTTTCTCCGCATACTGCTGAGTCATCCTCAGCATTATGCTAGGGATCTAACAAAGCGATTACCAGATATTAATCTGAAATACCTGTTTAACTTCAGGCTGGGCGTTTCCATTTGGAGTGGAGGCAGAAGATGGGTTCTTCTGATTAGACAGTAGATCGAAAAGTATCAAAGAGCCTACAAGTACAACAATTGCAGGTTACAATAAAGCAAAAGTAGACTGAAAATGTTCAGTATATACAGCTACAAAATAAAAAAGCTATTCGTTCCTGAGAAACATGCATACCTAGACTGTGTCCAGCGACTGACACACTCCCTTTGAATTCTGGATTTCTCTGCATGAACAATGCATAAAGACGGTTAATCTCGAAAGCTACAGTGTCCATGATGGTCTGGCAGTAGGTTGGGCTGTTGTAGAATAGTACATCTAAAAGAGTTTCATTAGTAAAGTGTCGCAGGCGCACAGTGCTGGGCAGGGTGATCTTCTTAATCCGCCTAGACAAAAAAAGAAAAAGAAAAAAAAACAACACATAAGCTATTTTAGGTTTTCTTTGTCACAACAGCTTTTTTTTAGTCACTAGACAGGTTTGGATATAAATAGTTTCAGCATGTTAAAGAAAGAGTAACTTGAGCAAAGTGTTAAAAACAGGATTAACCTGAGAGATGCTATAACATTACAATATAGCGGTTTTTAGGTCAAAATAAATAGTTGAACCTGTCCACTCCTGTGGCATCTCCGTGCAGGGCTGTGTGCCAGTGCACAGGCAGAAACTCCACACGACTTATAGCATGGCTGTCTAGAGCATTTTTAAAATGACTTTGCAGAAGCTTCAGGGAAACACTGCGGAAGTCATCCACTGTGAGCCGTTTAAAAAAAAAAAACACACAGAAATAGTTTTTATTGTTAGTACATTAAAAATCTATTACAATTGTACTATACGTTTGCAAATTTCTGACCAAAAAAAACTGAAATAAACTCCTTGTCTGACTAATTAGAGCTTTATACAGTCAGTCATAATAATAAGTTTGAATCTTACCACACTCCACCATGCTCCTGAATCGCAGATCACAGACTGGGCCAATGCCGTGCACCATAAATACCAGATGGTCCACTTGTGGCATTTCACCTAGAAAAGAGATGTGGTGTAGCACATCGCTGTGTTAGACTAAGCACCAGGGAAAAGACTAGAATGTTCTTTATAAGTTTAGTTAAAACATGTACTATTACATACGTATTAATAAATGTTTACAATTAAAAAATTAGCTTTGCAACACTTTGTAGCTGTTTCAGACTAAGCACTGGAGTACTTTTATAAATGAATAATATATTAGTGAATGGAAATGCTTTTACGAGAAACAGAGCAGTGTGTTGGATGGAAAACAGTACTGTATATTTAAAAAATTCCAGAATGAATATAGAGCTGAAGCATTAATGAGTTCTACTCACCATCAGGGACTTCATCATGGTCATCATCCACTCCCCTCTTCACCACTCTGGGCCGAGTCTGGCCATCCTGGGTGGTGCCCCATTCATCAGGAGTGGCTGTTGGCTGAAACTGCACTATGACCTGAAATGTGCACCAGTGATATTTTACATAAGGACACAACCCCTAAAAGGAGATGCATCTAAATGAAGATCTTTGAAAAACTAATCTAAAAAAAACAATACCTTTGGATTATGCATAACAATTGTTTCCCCTGAAGGAAATTCCAGCCGGCGGTGCCACTGATTAGTGCAAACAGCTTTCTTGTATTCAGCCTGTTAAAAATAACAAATATCTCTATAGGTTTACACACTTCTCTTATTGGCAGTTCATTCTACAACATGCACACTATCAGTAACAACAAGAAGTGGCAACAAGAAGTAAATACATACAGTTGATCATTGCAGTGACCCTATTAAACTGATCAAGAGAAGATTTTCACACCTCCAGTTTGTCACTGAAATCCTCAGAATAGGGGATAAATCGGCTGTCTGTGTCTCCTTTGTAGAACCAGGTACAGCGGCGCACCTCGGTCGGGTCCTCTTCCCAGTACACGGAAGTGCGGGTGCGATCGTAGAGCTGCACATCATAGCGTGCACCGTCTGTAGTCACAATCACATTCTCCGGGTCTGGCTGGACTGAAATGTCAAAATATAAAACATTAAAATTTGGATTACTCATAGTTAGCACTGAAACTATCTTTAATCCATATCATAATAAACTTGCAATATTTATACCTGTAACATTGATTAAGATCTCATGACTGGAATACTTCCACTTAACTTCCTAGTTTGATAAAGGACACATGCACGCTGAGCTCTTAATGCTATTTTATTATCAATGAAATATCTGACAAGCCCTGTTTAGACAGGATTCAATTTACATGGAGATCTGGAATGATTCAATGGTTTGCAGGTGCGGCTCTGATTTTATTTCCGTCCGGAACGGCTATGTCCGTTTTTATCTTCCTCATCCCTTTATATAATTACAGACTAAATCACTTACTCTGTGGTCACCTGATCATCTTAGTCATATCCAGACAAATGCTTCTCTGACTTTGCAAGCAGATTCTGCCTCTTGTGTTGGAAAAAGTTTTGATCACTGTTGCTCAGCATATTTAGTCACTGAGAGCAGTCACTTCATTGATTATACAACAAGAAAAATTGGTTCTTGGTTGTATGAATGGTTTAACTGCTAACAAGACAAAAGTCTGTTCACATCATTATTGCTAAAATAAAAACAGTAAAGCTTGTAAACCACCTCTTGTTCAGAATCACAGGGACATTAAAAATGAAATATTTTTTGTTTTGTACACCCACACAAATGTTGGAGCTCAACTGAGCACTGAGAATACAAAGTCTATGCTTAATAAATGATTTAAAATGATGATAAAACATCAGTGATTTTGTTAACTGTATCCAGCATTTCTTAACAGGCAACTGAAAGCACACAAGTGAAAATATGCAGTGCTGGAGAAAATAGACCTGGACCAAGTAAATAAGTGTAATCTTTCAACTATGTCCCATTTACCCGAATTAAAAGTCTCCTCCAGGCGTATGGAATCCAGGATACTGAAGGGAAGCCAAACTTTCTTGGACTCCACTTGTTTGCAGTAAAACCAGTGAGGCTGAACAGGCTCATAGACGTTATATGAGTATTGCATCATGGGGTTGGCTGGAACCATAGGTCCAGCCATGCTGGGGCCTGATGGTGGAGGAGGAACCTGAGCAGGGGGAGACTACAGAAAACACAGCAGGATATTGAGAACATGGTTAGAGCTTCCTGGAAATGATGTCTTAGTGAAACAGAAAGGCCTTTTTCTTTACCAGCTGTGTAACAGATGAACTGAGTAATGTCAAATACTGTGGTCAAGTCAAAGATTCACTTCTAGAAGTGGATAACGTCAAATATACATAAATATACTTTTTTATATACAATATATTGTGATATGTAGGTAACAAAAAAGGTATTAAAATAGAAGGTGAAATGTTCTGTAAAAAATATTTATTTTATTATTATATCAGCTTGCTTGTTAATATGAAACAGTGTTAAAGAAATAATTGTCTGTTATCTAAGAAAAGCATAATGTGTTGTAATGGCTCACAATTATGATATTTTGTCTTTTTCCTCCCTTTTATAAAAAAGAAAATAGTTATGATTAATGCAAAAAACAAGCTTTTATTTTCAAGTAAAGATGAATACAATCCTAGTGTAGATCAATCACCTTACAACTATATACACAAGTATATACTGTATAAATACAATTATAATCTATGAAACAAGGGAACATACCTGTGTGAATGTTGGAGGTGCAGACGAGAACGTGGGAGGTGGTGGGGTCTGACAGTAGGGATTGAGATGCTGTGATGTCTGAGGAGGAAGGTGCTGTTGTATTTCAGGAGCCATGATATAAGGACTGGCTCTGCTACTTGTGGCTGTGTGACGATACGGATTAAAGGGCTGCTGGTTGGCCTGGGGAGGCGGAGTAGCCGTCATGTTACGTGAAGGAGTGTGTGTACCGATGGGATTCTGGTAAGCTGCATTAACATACTGGTGCGCAGAGTTTACTTGAGTAATTGGGGGGTGTGGTGGCAGACTTGCAGCACTAGATACTTGAGAAGACGTGGCTGTTGGGACAACAGAAGAAGCAGGAGGCAGGTTCGACTTGGGCCCTATCGTAGCAAAAGGATCACTGCTGCCCCCTGAAGCTGAAAAATAGGTAAAGGTTGAGGGCTGAGGTGCTGCTGAGGTCTGGCCAAGAAAGCTGTCTTCTTCACCAACTTCACTCACATCATCTGGATGAAAAAAAACCGACAACATAGCAGTCATGGTTACATTCGATCATCTTGATAAGAGGTAAAATACACACATAAAACACAAGTAAATAATGACTATGGCTAATTGTTTTTTTCTGCCTGATCTGTAAATAAAATTAGAACAGGATTTAATCGTTCAACCTTTCAAATCAACACCAAATTAATAAATAATTAATATATTCATTCATCTTCAATAACAGTGTACAGTGTATTCATAACCAATCCAGGGAACAAGGCTCTCTTGGCAATACATTGTAGTGCACCATGCAGTAAACAATTTAGTGTTTTCAGTTCTTCAAGCAGGAGGTATTTAGTAGTTGGATTGAAAACCAGAGAGTTCAGAGGAAACCCAAACAAATGCGAAGAGAACAGACAGGAACCCAAGTTTAGGATTGAACCAAGGATTCTCAAACTTTGAGGTGGCATCGACAGACACGGTGGCAGTTTTACTAACAATATAAACGCTACTTGGATTCCTATATGAATTTAATGACAATAGATGTAGATTTAAAGCTTTTCATTTTGCAATGACTTTGCTGCCACACTGTGTCCATTATACAGTGCCGTGAAACATTTTTTGCCCCTTTCCTCTTTTTTACACTTAAATGATCATCAAACTAATTGTAATTTCACTCAGACAAGTAGGTCGGTTTGGGCAGTTTTTTGCCATTTAAAAATCTTTTGTGTAATGTTAAAATTCGTTTGATATATACATAGAAATGTAGTCAGTGGATCTTATTTCAGTCAGTGCAATTAATTTCCTTGCCCTCATTAAGTATTGACCTAAACTTTTACACCTGAATGTGAGGTTAATGTATGGAAATGGATTAAAGGCGCTTCATTTTGCAAAATACTACTTTTCACCGTCAATGTAAACAAAAGAAATGAAAAGTGTCTGAGGCCGAACATTTCTGAAGAAAACCCTGTCCAGTAAACACAAGCTGACATGTAGCTAACAACAAGCTAAACTCCATACCGACTCCATCCAAACTACAGCTAAAGACGTGTGATTTGTAAACGGAACAGAAATCATCTGTACATAATAAGACGGTAAAATGATATTTGGCTTTATCAGTTAGTTAATCACACAGACTACTGACATGTAAAACAAACACATCGGCCTCAGACTCCGTCATCTTTTAGCTCAGCCGGTTCTAAAGCAGCCTGCTAGCATCAGTGCTGATCCCGTACCGCGGCCTTTCCCAGCCCCAGGCCCCGCTTACCTCCGGATAAAACCGCGGGATCTGTGGCTTGGCTGACCGGAATGAAGGGCAGATTGAACTGAAATTCGGGCGCTGCAGAAAACAGCAGGTTAGCGCTGGATGTGCTGGGAACACCGCTCTTCCGTTCAGCCATTTTCACCAGATTATTACACGTAGCTCACTCCCACTGCCGGATTCACACAGCGGATCTCTCTCAGCACTTCCGCAATCGTCAGGTTACCGACGCTTTTTAATCCCTGATTCCTATTTCATCTGCACTCAAACAAATCGAATTCTTCGTTTGGCTGCTCGCGTTAGGGGACGTCACATCGGATCATCTTTCTCCATAACATCTGGACCTTTACATCAGCCGCGCTTTCTAACCAAATCTGCCCTCAAACAAACAAAAGTCAATCATGCAGATGCTATACAGCTCTACAGGAACAGCTCTCCCTTTGACGATCATGATGATGTTGCAGGCCAGAGTAATTAATTAGAGGAAGCGTCGAAAATCTCAGTGAGTTTACATTCATTCGATTGCTTTTGTCTGAAACATAATTGCATGCACGCGCGCACACACACATCTCTATCTATCTATCTATCTATCTATCTATCTATCTATCTATCTATCTATCTATCTATCTATCTATCTATCTATCTATCTCTCTCTCTCTCTCTATATATATATATAAATGGATGATTTTGCATCATCCATCATCATGATGTATATTTGGTTTATAGGGGTGTTAAACATGGGGACCATAAGCCAGGACCAGTCTAATAAATATTTTACTCTGGGGCACAGAATATAATTATATATAATACATGTTCTAAATTCAATTAGAGAAGCTATCTGCTCTCTATGCTCGAGTATTTCCACTCCAAAACAAGCAATCCATACATTCATGGATTTTCATGCTGATACAAGTTAAGGCTTAGTTATTTTGACGAGAAAATTAAAGCTATGGCATACAAAGACGTCTGTTACAGTTGGAGGCACACAACTGTAACAGATGTCTTTGTATGCCATATTTCCAGCATTCTGAGAAACCTGCGAGGTTCCATTATAACCAGCAGTTTGACTCTATGGGTGCTGCACAGTTCCCACTCTTCCTCCCTGAAACTCTGCTTCTCGAATACTCTTCATGTTTGGAAATGCATATCGGTGTAAGCAGCTTTTATCTGCTATGAAGAGGAACATTTTAAGATGGGTCATTTCACTGATGCACACCTTCACTTAATCCTGAGTTTCCTCAGCACAGAACCAAACCCCAATCATGAATGAACTGACAGCCGAGGAAAGATACCAAGCATCTCGCTGAGGAAAATGTACACAGCAGCAGAATGTACTGCTTTTATTTTTCTGTATCCTGTCTAATTTGTTGTTTAATTAAATATTGACAGTGTTTGGCCCTGTACAAAACCCCAGTATATAGATTTGGGCCTGCTCTTTGAGCTTGACACCACTGTATTAGATGGTCAGATGTCTACAGCACATACCTTCTGCTATATTCTGAAACTGAGTGTAAGTGAGGGGAATTTAGGAGTAGTCGTTGTTTTCTCTCATAATACGTAAAGAGTTTTTCTGGAGTAAAGCCGCAGAGGTGCTGCTGAGTCTGCGTCGTAGGTCACGTGATGGGCTCTCGTGACGTAATTTTCCCGCCACGGCGAGCAGCGTGGGACTTCCGGGTGCAGTGTGCGGGACTGGGAAACGTGCTTGGGAAAGTGCTTTGCGCGCGAGCTGCCTGAAACAGTACATTTTAATTTATTTTACATTATTATTTTTTTCCACAAGAGCCTTGAGCATGCCTTCTGTTGATGACTGGATTAACAACCCGCTGGGTGTTGTCGATGGGATCTTTGGTAAGAGTTCTGTACAGCCTGTACCGTGTCCCGTTGCCTTTCTGCCTTACTGAACTAAGCAGAAGTTAGCTTGAGTTACTTACCAAACTAATCACTTTCACATTCTTTTATTTCTTATTTTATCTAAGTGGTGGATCACTTCCGTGTAATTACGTGCATATCAATGGATTTAAGTAGACTTGTAGCATGATTTGCTAGCTGCGTGGCCTCATAGATCAGTAGCATGCTAGTTTTAAAGCTCAGTCGAAAAGAGGGAACACATGTCATGGTTTTATGCATGTCTTTTGACTTTCTATGTTTGTTTTTTTAAAGCTCAGTTCAGTTCCAGTCCAGACTGGGAGAAGAAAGCAGTGGAATATTTCAAAGAGAAACTGAAAGTAAACGATGCCCAGTCCTGGGTAAATATGAATGTGTGTGTGTGTGTGTGTGTGTGTGTGTGTGTGTTTGCTTACCTGACTCATTTAAAATGGGTTTAACCCAGTGGTTGTGTAAGTTTGGTGAATGATATGATTGTAATTCATACATATATATAATGTGTGTAATGTTTAGGTTCCCTCTCTGAATGATGTGCCTTTGCACTACCTGAAGCCCAACAGCTTAGTGAAGTTTCGCTGTATGGTCCAGGACATGTTTGATCCCGAATTCTTCATGGGAGTTTATGAAACAGTGGATCCTTCAACAAATGCAAAAGTATGTGATACTACACGCATTCGTGTGTTTTGTTCAATTTTGCTCTTTTCTTAATGATCTGCAATTAAATCACTTGCAGGCTCAACAAACAAAATCTTTTGCGATCTCGACAGGTGCTGCATGTACATCTTTACCATTGCCATCATCATTGTAATAATTAAATAATCCTTGATTTATCTCTGCACAATACTTATAGATTATACAGTACTCTTCTCTAAAGCAGGGGTTCTCACGCATCTTAGTCAGAAACCCCTTACAATTAAAAAAAGGTGTAATCACAGATTTATTGTACAACTGTTTTTAAACAAACCAGGCACATGGTTTAAAATGTAAAATAGTAATATTAGTTATAGAGTTTGCTTACCATCAAAATCATCTAAGGATTATTAGAAACATTTTGAAGGTGAAAATTATCACCAGGCTTTATTTGGCATTATTTATATGCTTTTGATATTCAGAGGTTGTTAAGCCTTTGCTGTATCCAGAACAATAAAAACACAATTATCATTAGGACAATTTGTGTTGAGACCTTGAGAAAACAAGATAAAATAAGGCAAAAGCCTCTTAGGGTTTTTTTTTTCTGCATAAAACATGATTGTCATGGAGAATGTCTTAACAGCTCCATTTTGTGATGGGCTTAATCAGTAAACCTCACCACTGTTGACACATTTGGCTATTAGGTCTCTCAGATTCACTGCTTGCTGTAAAGTGTGGCTGCTTCTATACATTAAGAATGCCCAATTAATTTACTGAATTTAAGCACCCAGTTTAAACGATGTGTGACTTAATGGACTTTTGGAATTGAGTTTGTTCTTTATTCCTTTTTTTATTTTTATTTTTTTACTTATCATGAACTAAATGAAACAATGGAGTTACAGTTAAATTGTCGCCTCTGCTTGGTAGCGTATTTAGAAGTTAAACAGAATTATATTTAATATAATTAGATTAGTTTTACACACTCGCAGAGAGGCAACTACTTGAGGCAATCACCTGATACGTCAACGATGTTTTACAAGGGCATCACCTGTATAACACAACCAAATGCTTTTATATCACTAATTCACAATATTAACCAAAAATCAAAATATCGCATTAAATATTACAGTAAGCAATTATTTTATTTGATGAATCGTAGTACTTCATTGTTTTTCAATCAGTAAGCATGCAGTTAGTAGTGCAATTCGGTTGTGTTGAAACTTTTAAGGTTAACATAAAAACATGGACGTTGTGGTTTTGTAGCTCCTAAAGGTTTTAATTACATGCAATACATTTGCAGTACAAGCACTGGCTCATCACCTCGCTTTTAAAAACGTCAGGTGATTTCAATACAAGTATTTAGTGCCGACTGTACATGCAGGATGCAATCTGGAAAAAAAAACTGATTTGTGTTCAATTCTCAGGTTTTGAGATGCGGGAAGTACAAAGATGTTACTGACTGTGGGGTGAGAACTCAATTTTGCAGCATTAACAGTTGTTCCTTTTGACTTCATCACAATAGTTAAATATTCATGTAAAGTTCATGCTATGGAATAATTTTTCTTTGTTATACTGAATTTATTTCTGCATATTTTCCCCTTCATAATTATGAAATTATTGTAGTACATTGAACTGTGCATTTTTCTCCTCACATGTAGTATACATGGTGTACTCACCACCTCAGACTTAAACCGAACACGAATGTGTGTGAAATATCAGCAGGTGGATTTCAACTCAAGAAAAACGGTTACTTCAGAGAGGCAGACTTTTTACTGTGTCCCTATCCCAGGAGAATCTCAGTGGGTGAAGGAAATATCCTTTTAATGGGAAACTGTCAAACAATTGTTATTGATTTTATTTGACAAGTATATACATCTTCTTTTTTTTGCTGTTGGAGTATTTTGTCTTTAACCGTTGTGAACAGCTTTGCTGCTGCCAGTCAAGCACGAGTAGTACCCTCCACGTCCTACACTCCAAACAGGCACAAACGCAGCTATGAAGAGGATGAAGAAATGGACACACAGAATCAGCAGAGTAAAGAAATCTCTGGTATAAATACTCTTAATTATTCTTGCAGTTGATTTCAATCAAAATTATTGTTTGGGTTTTTCCTCCTCAATATTCTGGGACTGCTAACATGTATGCTGTATATTAAACAAGTTTAAAGTTGAAGGGCTTCTCAGACAGCTTGCTGACATGTTTCTCATCATAATAGGTCTACAGAACGTATCCGACTCCCATAGGAATGTAGACTCGAAACGTTTGGAGACAGAAGCTCCTAGTCAGAACACGTCGCCTTCCCACTGTTCATCTACCCTAGATCTGAACTTCCCTCTGCCAGGAGAGAAAGGACCAGCCTGCATGGTTAAGGTAGAACACGCCCTGGGTTTTAATTTAATTAAAAAATATAATGTTAAGAAATTAATCTAAATCATATTTAATGACAATCTTGTGTACACTCTAGCAAATGCAGGTGACGTTAGAGCACATCAACAGCAGGGGGCGATATATATAAAAAAAATTTCCTCCCTCATGCATTTATTTGCCATTCATTTTCTAAAGTGGCAGAAAAACACTGCTACATCTCCTACACCTGATTTGAATATTTTCAATTAATTATGAGGACAGAACCCCCACAATTTTTAGTCAAACGCAATGGGCTACACAATCATATATTCCTTTGTTTCAAGTTAACCATGTTCTTGGGATTAACTAGCTAAATTAATTAGGTTTTATGCTTGCTACACAACTTTTAACCAAGTCAGCTGGGTTTCTGGGCAACTTCTTACATGTCTGTATAATACTCTGGTTGTATTACATTCCTGGTGGTCCAAAAATGTGATGCAGACTTTGTGCATTGTCTAATACTGGCAGGTATACAACGAGTGGGACAGCTTCAAACTGAACGACATGCTGGAGATCTTCGGCATTCTTTCAGTCGACCCTGCTCTCAGCTTGGTAGCTGAAGACAAGTAGGTTTTTCAGTTGCTCCGAAGGATTTTATTTAGCTTTTAATTTTGTTATAACGAGGGCAGTTTTTACATTTATACGTTCTGTGTTGTAGGGAAGCCTCATCTTTTCTGGACCCCACAGAGAGCATGGAGACTGTAGAGGAGCAGAGAGCTCACAGTCCTCCTACATCACTTGTGCCTCGACTACACATGCTGTACGCTGAGCCGCTACAGCACAACAATCCACTGCTGCCCTCTGTTTCAGAGGACAAGGGAGCCTGTAAGTCTGCGTATCAGATTTCGTTGCTCTGCATTTCTTTGCCACATCACGATTTCTAATCTGCCTTTTTTTTTTCCTCTCCCAGTTTCAAACGGTGTCAAAAGCGAGATGAGTTCAGTCAGAGCCGAGCTGCTCGCTTACCTCACACACGTCTTCCTCGGTGACTCACTGGCGGCTGAGTACCTCATTCTCCACCTCATCTCCAGCGTGTGAGTGGATCAAAGCATCATTCAAAGCCTGAGATTCTTTAGCTTATAGTAGGGTTCGAATACATTTTAGGTTCCTTGACTGTACAGCATTGTTAACTTAAACATCATTGTATTATTGGCAGGAATTATACCTCCAGAATCCATGTGAAATTAAACATTCTGACAAGATAAATAATATGTAATAAATCAGTTTTATGTAAATTTGTAATGTTTGTAAAACGTTATTTACAGGGACTTGTTTGATGCTCACTTTATATCAATCAGAAGTTTGGGTTCACTCATTTTTTATTATTTCTTTAATCATTATTTAGTCATTGGTTTATTGCAGCATGTCTGGGCATTAGTCATACACTGAACTGAGGGCATGTAGTGAATTTAATTCGTTCTGTTCATCTTATACCAACGCTTCGGACTATATATGATTGCACAGGAATCTTGCTGGCTTGGAATGTCAATTATATAATGCGAATCATCCGTTAAAGCCTGATTCATCATAATTATGTTGTAGGTATGCCAGACGAGATGTTCTTCCTCTGGGAAAATTTGCACTGAACGTCAGTGGCTGCCCCCACACTTCTCCCTACACAGACCAGCTCTACCAAATCATCCAGCAGCTTGTGCCATCTGTGAGTACTCCAGAATAGGATTTGTAAATTAATCTTTTTTATTTTGTGTATATTTATGCTCTATATAACCAAGGTGCACTCTGTGCAGTCATATCGGCTATGCATGAGCCTCCAGAACATGAACACACAGCGAATGGTTCCACGCAAAGACTACACAGCCAACCGGCTGGTAACTGGAGCTCTGCAGCTGGGCAGAAACACTTCTTTGATTCTGGATGAGACACAGCTTGAGCAAGGTCAACTGGACACAACAGGTCAGGACCCAGGCACAGTACTATCCTTTCATGTTCAGGGTCAGGGGTGGTCGTATATTTGTAAAATGCTAACACAACTAAATTTGATTGCATTTGTGTATATGGTAGATGAGTATGTAGCCTAGTGATCAAAATAATTTCATATTAAATAGTTACGCTGATTGCCGCTTTCCTTAAGCACTAATTTGAAACACTGCTAATGAATAGACTTATACACACTACTGTGAAGAACTGAATTAGTTAGGTTAGATTAGGTTACATTTGGTTGATTTATATTGCTCATTCCTTGTGCTGTATTTAAAGCCTCTGGTGGCACTTTAAATGTAGAAAACAGAGGCTGTAGTGGAGGCTGAATGTCAATTTTGATATTTTTTTTTCAAGCATAGCATGCTGAGCACAGGGATGGAAGTCCTGCTGTCTGTTTAGGAAGGGTGTTGACACTATAACGCTGTATGGCAAAACAATAGTGCAGTGTTGCATTGCATGAGTCACACAGACTGGCATTTGTCACTGTGCCTCCTATTTCTAAAAATCACCCACATTCGTGTGTTGTAAGGAATAACACATGCACATAGACAAAAATTCTGGTTAGAAAGACTTCATTCAGCTGGCACAAGCAGAATTTTAGCCACGTCATTGTAAGTCCTAGTTTGTACACGTATAATAAAATTATTTTTTCTCAGTGATTTTATTCATATTTTCTATATGAAGCCCTATGCATCTCTGTGTTGTAGGTGTGCGGAACATTACAGCGTTAGGAACCTGATCTCCTGGCAGAAGGTTGATTACGACTTAACTATCACCAGATGGAATTCCCCTGCAATATTAACGTTCTCATCATGTCCGAGGGCCGATCACTGCTCCCGGTAAGAACAGCCAGACTGTATGTCTCTCTCTTCTTTTTGCACAGTCAGCCTTGAGCGGACACTAGAGGGCAAGCAGGGAGGCGAGTGCTCTTGGTTCCTTGTTAGGACAAGGTGGGTGGGGGTGTGCTCTCAGGAGGCTGACATGACGTGCGCATTGCCGGATGTTTCCATGGGCAGCTGTGGAGACAGGCTGATATTTCTGTTTCGAACCACAGAGGCCTTGTCAGCTCTCTGGCTGGAGTCTGAGATCTGCTGATGCTTAACACCGTATGGAATGTGCTGTGCTATTCCTGTGTGATTGCTCATGAGTTACCATGGCTGCAGCTGCACTACAAGGACAGGAAGGGGGCCAGGACAGATTATTGAGCTAATGGCTTGACTTGACAAAGCACCTCTTAATGTTAATAAAAAAATAAAACACACAAAAAACTGTAACTCATTAACTCATTCACTATATATAAAAGAAAAATAATACACTTGCGCTGTATGGTAAAGTCTAAAATGATCACAATTAGTCTCATTATGGAATTATCAGTTATTACCGATCATGCGCTCATTAGCCACTATTCACATTTGTAATTAGCCAATCAGCTGGCAGCTGCACTGTGCATACAGTAAAATCATGCAGATCAGATCAAGAGCTTTAGTTTATTTTCACATCAAACACCAGAACAGGGGTAAATGTGATATTTCTGACTCTGATGGTGTCAGACAGACTGGTTTGTGTATTTTAGAAACTGCTGATTTTCACTTGAAACTCGAACGGTCATTTTAAATTGCATTATAAATTAATGCTTGTAATAAATGAATCAAATTTTCTAATGACAAATCAAACCAATGTATTGAAAAACAAAAGCTTAATCAAACTGAAATTTGGGCCATGTTACCATTTTTGTTTAGGGCCATAATCACTGGCTAAACCCAGCCATTAGGGTTGCACAAGCCAGTGCACTCATAGCGCCAGTCCCAAGCCCGGATAAATGGGGAGGGTTGCCTTAGGAAGGGCATCCAGCGTGAAACATGTGCCAATTGTGTCATTTCAATAATGTTCTTGCCTTGCATGTGATGTGTGTGTGCCCATAACGCTTTCTTCTGATTAGTTTAACTTTGAGGCAGTTTGAGATTCACAGTCTGTACCTTGGTATGGCAACCTCATTTCTAAAAAGTGGTAGCGCTCATAATAAATAATGAAGCGGCATATCAGGATTCATGATATGAGCAGCAAATTTGTCTAGCCATATTCTACATCGTGATATTCGAGACAACAGAATTCATGCCTACTCGTGCACACTGTGAACCTACCCACTCAAACCAGCCATCTGGCACCGACAAGCCGTGCCACGGTCAAATGCCACTGAGATCACTTAATTTTTTTCCAATTCCAATGTTTGATGTGAATGCTCAATGTCCTCCATCTGGATGATTTAATGCATTGCACTGATACCACATGAGTAACTGATTATATAATTGCATAGAGAAGCAGGGGGACATGTGGTCCTAAAAGTGGATCATATGAATATGGTAAATCAACACAACCTTTTATATCTTCCTATACATTCTAATCCTGCCTTTAGATGTGTATATAGATCTCTAAATCTATGCTCAAATTAAGTGGCTTTTAACCCAAAAAAAAACGGGATATAAACATGGAGATAGTGTGGTTTGAGTTCTCAGAATTTAGAGAGAAACGACCCGATATGTCTTTTGTATATTTGCATGTTTTTAGCATGTTAACTTTCCGTTTTGCAGTGTGACTGTCAGGTACATCTGCATCCCGCTATGAACCCCCCTAACCTGGAGGAGTACCTAAAGACTCTACAACATTCACAACTTTCATCTCAGCTCAACAAATACCGCGTGTACCTCACCGTGGCTCGCTCACTGGATTACAGCATCTCAGACCAAATTACTAAGGTGAGCTGTGCTGTTGTTGTAACCGACATGCATGCTGCCCTTCATTTTTATTCATTTATTTAAACAGGTATCAAATATAAACTGCTAGATGCATGCATAAAATTTTTTTACGAAAATAGCATGATTAAATATTTTTGTAAACACACACATACCTAGGGTTGATTTACTTTAGTCAATAAGCATGTTTTTGGGAGGTAGGAGGAAACTGGACAAACCCGCGAGAGAATGTGTATAATTACATTACCAACAGTAACCTGAACTCTGGATCAAACTAGCAATCCTGCAGCTGTGAGGCATGAATAATCATCAATAATCTAGGAATATTTTTTTTTCTATGAATAAATTAACAATTATAGGCTGCATTAAAATTCTGGGTACATTAGTTTAAAAACAACTCCCACTTTAATCAGTACTTACAGCTCTTTTGCAGTTAATAGTATTAGGTATTGGGATTGGTGGGTTTGCGATTCATTTCTGAGCCTTAAATCTTAGCGATGAAGCGTGAAGGCATGAAGGCAAAAAGAGTCTCCTGGAAGGGGCCCCTTCATTACACAATGCATAAGATTATTAAGTCCAGCATCTTTGGCAAGTCAATACTTGTTTCACGTCACAGGTGCTAAAGGAGTGAAGACTCGCCATCTCCTTTGTGTTAATGCTGCTATTGTGGATGATTCCCTGAACACTTTAAATAAGTTGAACAAAACTGGCATCAGAACAGAAGGTGTGTGTGTGTGTGTGTGTGTGTGTGTGTAATTAATAAAATAAAAACCTGCTGAGGAATGTTTATTAATTTATGCATTTTTAAATAGTGTTTGCCAAATCAGCACAGTTCCAGACTTGTTGGATTTCTGCTAATGCACTTTATGTTGGATTTGCTGCATAAATATTTATGCTGTATGTACATGAAATTCATCTTCTATAAGGTCAAAAAGAATCCTGAGAACACTGTGCAAAAGGTGGGAATATATAACTTCTGGAACAACAGTCCATTATAGGACCTCAGGCACGTACATCTACACTGAGGGAAAATTTAGTGTAGCCCATCCACCAACCAGCTTGCTTCTGAGGAACCCAGAGGAATCCCACATGGAGACATGCACAGAAACTCTTTTAGCTTCCTATGCCACTTTTTGATTATGTAATTCCTTTGTGTCTGGCAAGCCACTGAAGCCACCATCTGTTCTTTTATTCCCAACGCTGTAGGCGGTAGAAGAAGACTTTGTCGAAATGCGTAAGGACGACCCTCAGAGTATTTCTGCAGAGGACCTGCACAGGATGCTGGTAGTCGCAAGGTGGGTTGGATTAGTTTACCGCATGAGCTTCGTTGTTAACTCGGACTCAAATTGTAATTTACATATTGAATGTGTTTTTATTTTTAGACTGCTGTCTTTAAGTTATGGCCAGTCAACTCTTTCCAGAGAAAACTGGATGAAAGCCAAGCAGCTGGAAATTCTGCGGACCAGCCGGACACAACAGACACAACAGCATAAATGCGTGAACGGCAACGAGCCTTAAAACTTATCAGAGTTTCTTATTAACTGCTTTAGCGGTAACAATTTGTCTATTAAGTATTAGGGATTTCTCTTTTTGTACAGCACCTAGGTGTTTTATTTTTTCTTTCTTTCATTTTTTACTTGACCCTTTTTAAAGGATTGAGGAAATAAATAAATAAATAATTGGGTAATTTTGAAAAAATACTAATTGTCTTGGGGGGGGGGTTTCCACACACGTGCACATATAAATTAATAATGTAAAAAAGCTAATCTGAAGAAGAAATCCTCCAAGTGTAAGCTGAGCATTCTAGCTCAGTACATTATTAGACAAAATTCTGATTAAATATTATTATACTTCTCCTATCTGGATGATGTGTCTTCCAAAACCTGCACTTCTGGAATTACGCCCTGAACACACTCCCTGTCCTGTTTCTAAAGAATGGCTTTCTCAACTGTTTCATCTATTTGCATTTACACTGCCCTGTTTCTCTTTTTGTCAACCCAGAATTCAGGTGTCTTCTAGGGAAATCTCTCTCTCTCTCTCTCTCTCTTATGTATATGTTAGGACAAAATGTCTAGAATGTTCTATAAATCAGGCTGGAAGTGGTAATTCACTCATCATTACCGTCACTGTAGGAGTGTGTGGGTGAGGCGTTCATACACGCATGAGGTCTGTATGACTCTTGTGCCCTGGGGCAGTGTGGGGGATTTCATGTCACATGAAACATCACGCTACACTACACAAAGACTAAATACAATGTTTTTCTTAAACCTTAAGTCTGGAAAGTTTAAGCAAGAAAAATAGTAATCTTGTCCCCTACTAAGCCCTTCTGTATTCCAAAAGGAGAACAGAAAATGTTTAAATGAAGTTTTGGTTTTTTTTAGTAGACATCAAGAGAAAGCCAGTTTGCTTTGAATGATTTACTTAAAAAGCCTCCCAAATAAGACAAATAATATTTTAAAATACAGCAGTTTTACACAATTGATATCAAATACAGGGGGTTAACAGTGAATAAGCATTAGGAATTAATGGACCATTATACAAGGCAATAAAGTTCAGGGTAGAGAATGATAATATCTTCACACTTATGTGGAAAAAGTCAAACACACAAACATAATTCAAAAAGTCATTTTCAGAAATAAAAACAAAGAAGAAACAGGTCATTCACTTATATGTCAGTTATATGACAAAGTGGTAATGGCAAATTATACATGGTCTCCAAATCACTTGGTGTGAAATGATGGTCCTTTCAGGAAATTCTTTAAACAAGGAAAAGTGCACCTTGTTATGCATAGAAAATACTAAATAAATGTAACAGGAATGTTTACTTATACAGAACTGCTCTGAGAACTAGTTTACATTTATGTACCACCACCTTGTACTGATATTCCAAATAATCCCAATAGCATTAGATTAAATTCCAGTCCAGCGAATACCAACCTTTAAGCAAAACCCATTTCCCAACATGCATCAAATGAAACCTGTATTATCACCAGCATATTAATATTCAGACAGTCAGCAGGTATCACAATGACGCTACATGTATTGTTGAAAATGTCAGTTGCATGTCTTGATGTCGATACCTAGCATGCATCTCAAATTACAGTAAATAAAAAGTGTGCGCTGAGGGAGAACATACGACCATTAAACATAAAACAAAACATAGTTCAAAAAACATGGTCTATAAAACACTTGTCAATTTTTCCTCAGGCTTGAGATGACCATTTGTTTCATTACACAAAACACAAGTTATTTAACCTTGCTCTTCTTTTGGTTAAGGAGCTTGTGGAATTTGGTGACCCTCAGGGCAAAGTCACTGGGAGTTACTGCTCCATATAGGGTCACCCCTGATGAGAGGGGAGTGGGCAGAAAAAGCACCATAAAGGATACAAAAAACAAACAAAACAGAACACCACAACAAGATTGGGCTTACTTTGACCCAAAACTCAGTCAGACTTAGGAGCGCTTAAGAGCAGCCAAGGCTCTGGTTACAAGGCCACTCGTATCACCCATTGAGCTCAGTCCAAAACGGTGACATGGGACCATTTTGTGGACTCATTTCCTGCAAGGTGACGGATGATGTGCTGATATAATGCCAATCTTTGGCCAATAGACCCCTGGAATGAAAACCAACTGGTCTATTCCTGACAGATTATAGAGGTTACGTACAAGCGCAGTTCATGTTACACATAATAGAAATATAGTATATAATGGAAAATGTCTTTAAATGGAGAATCAATAGCATGTAACTTCCTGCTTTACTCCATACTTTACTGTTTATCTTAAGATACAGGTTTTGAAAAACAGCAATTATAATCCATTCACTCCCGCGTCTTACACACCCTCAAGCGTGCTGCAATTATCAGCTGTCGTCATGAGTCAAGGTGAGCCTTTAAGGCACCAAAAACAAAAGTACCTTCATAGAAAGCCTAGCCTTTCAATATACACAGCGTTTATAGAAGCACTGAGACATATTGTTACTGGAAATATTTCATGTTATTCTAGCACAGGCTTTTTTCAGGCTTTTAGCAGAATTCATAATTATGTACTTAGTGTGTCAGGCAGGCCTGTTCATATTGTTTCTACAAATTAAACCATCTTTAAGAATCCACACTGTATGCACACAATCCAAAAGAACGTCTAGTACTAGCTTTAGCAGTACAGTGCAATCATTTCGGTTATAGTACAAAGTAAGGAAACATGAAACCTACTACAGTATCCACTACAAAGGATTTGATGGGAACCCTCAAAGTCAAACTAGATCACTAACATCATGCATGTAGTTATCTAGAGGGAAGTCACCATTTAGCACACTGATTCTAATATACTGTATTATTCATTAATTGAGGGGATCAAAAATTTTGCACTGACAGGCAATGAAAAGAAATTCTAATAATATTTCAATACTCCCTTCAAGATTTATTTCATACACATAATCCAACACTTCAAATAAATTATTTAAATGCATTAAAAAAATGTTGACATTTATAAACCAGGTGGTTTTTGAGTTACTGAGGTTTGAATTTAAATAAAGAAAGCTGTCAAATATGCTAATAGCTGAGTATTTAAACAATAAATAATCATATAGATTGTGATTTCCACCAATAATAAAAATGTAAAACTCGTAGACTGTGTAAAATCGAATGCACCTTTCTACAAATGCACAGTGCGTATTTTAGTTGTCTAGCTCAGATTTATGTGGGAAGCCTTTATGTTTACTTGTTCCTCAGCTCTTTTATCAAGCAAGTAAGAGCCATTAGTAGGAGGTGGTGGCCCTGATTCTGATACTACTCTAATGACTGAATCACCACTAACAGAGGCAGTGTGTTTATAATAAATATATTGAGGATTTATTTTGTTGCTGGAGCATCCCTTTAAATATACATAATTTCTTTGTATCAATAACTGCCTAATTAAAACTTCCCAGAAAATACAGTATAAATTGTGTTGAAGTTGAAGTACAGTACTGATCACCTGCTTTAAAACTGAACAAAGCATGCTAATGGTCATACCTCAAGCCTGAGCATGAACAGATCAATAAACATGTTATTGATGTGACAAAACCAGAAACGATTAAATTCTAAATGCAGTGAAAGAACCTGAATGGAAAAAAAAAGAAAAAACATTAAATATTAAGTCATTAAGTCAAGAAATACCTGCACCTAATAATGTAAGATTGATATATAAGAGTGCAAAAAGCATTTTACAGTGTTTTTACATTTGGCCTGGGTTCCTTTACATCTGATCTGCATCAAATAATAGCGTAAAGCAGTCAAAGCATTGTATGGAATCATATATACACATTACTTGATGATCCTTATACACAGACAACTGTGAAGTTAATATTTACGTTTGAATATCAAAATAGAATAATTCAAGCGACTACTTGATGCAGGTTCACTTTGCAAATAAACCCTTCGAAAAGAACGAAACATTTTACACAAGTATAATTTAAGACACTGACCACTTTACCATTTTCCTAAGCAGGTTACTTGCATAATCTAAAAAATAAAACAATATTTCGTTTTTTTGTTGTTTTTTTTACATATATAGTATTCTAGACAAGATTAAAGGTACAATAAGTAATTCGTTTAGGAGTCTTGTTACCAAGTTGTAGCTCTTTTTTTTTTTTTTTTAGCAGCACAAGGAATAAAATCAGCATTATATGTATGTAAAATCCAAATCAAAGAGAGTAGAAAGGCGGTGTTCCACCTGAGTCTGCACTTCATTTTAATATTTATTTCCAATAATTTAGTAGTCAAGTTTTGATGCGTCTTCTACTTATTGTACCTTTACACGCACTCTTTCAAGTAAAAAGAAAAAAAAACAGCCGAAGTGGCAACTGTCCAATCCGTACGTTTTAGGTAAATATATGTGTTCTGTCTAAATATATTAAGTGGGAGGCCCTACTTCTGATGACTCAGCACATTTTACGATAGAAGTAGAATTCCGGTCCTACGTTGGTACATTTCTATCGACATGTAACGCAACATGTCTCTTTAACTATATAGAGCTTTGTTTACTTTCCTTCTTCTCTACTAACGAACACTGAGCTGCCCATCAAATACATATTAGAGCTTGAAATTTTTTCGTTTTAAATTACATGTTTCGGCTATTTCTACAACACTCAATAGATGCAAAGAAGAGAACTGCACAGCAGGTGTCACACGTGACTAAACTAGATCTTGACTCTCAACATGCAATAAAACTTGCTTGCCCCAATCTACTTAAGAATTCTTAACATGCAAAACCAGCAACGTATAGATGTTAAGGATTTCACTTGGAATAAAGGGCACAGTCAGATTAAGCTTAGGTGTACTATATATACACACTACACAATACTGGTTGTAAACATCAGTTACGTCAACTGGAGCAGAAATATGGAGGAATTGAGTGTACACTTTTTTTTTTTGTGCAAACGTATGCTACTGCTACTGTGCTAAAAGTCACATTCTACACTAAAAATGCATCTGCATGAGGCCAAACAAACATTATATCTGAATGATTCTAGTCTGGCACTGTGTAAACATTGCTCGCAATTCGTTCTGCTGCGTTTCGTTGACAGCATCGGGCTCTGGACTTTTTTGAACTTTCGCCACAGCAAAATTTATACCTTGAGTGAATCCGGCCTGCGTCATGCTGGCCACTTGCACCACAGAGCTCTTAATCTTAGCAAAAGGGGACACCACACGACTTCCATTACTGTCTGCTGGAGAAGGTCCCAGGCTTCCTTCCAAGACAGAGCCAAGGCTCTTTTGGGAGCTACATGATGCGGCAGAACCTGGGGGCTGGACGTTGAGGAGTTTTCCTCCTGAGACTGAAGACTCCACATTGAGTTGAGATGGACGAGGGAGTTGCTGCTGCTGGGTGTCTGAGATTTCTGGCTTTGAGCCTGAAGCTGGAGGAGCCTTGAGACCCTCAGGTGCTTGTGGGTTTGGTGGCAGGACTGGGCGTTCTTCAAACACTTCTACTGGTTTGGTCTGGGCATCCTGGATGAATTGGTGACAGTAAGCATCAATCGGTGTCCCAAAATCAATTAAGATGGCCTCTTCTGCTTCTGAGGCTGCGCCAGGGGACTGAGAATTTGGATCAACTGACAAGCTCTCCACTACTATGTTCTCACAACTTGTTACACGAATAACAGAGGGCAAAGGGAGTTCAACACTTCCAATAGACTGAGACCGACTGGCTAGTCGAGGGGCAGATGCTACAATCCCACAACTGGGGAGCACATAGTCGACGTTCTCCAGGGAACCTGAGCATGACCTTCCATCTGAGTGATAAGAATCAGAGTCGTCAGAGATCTCAAGATCTGAACGATCATTACAAAGGTCCTTTATAGCTCCAGGGACTGGATTGCCATCAGAAGTCTCCAAACTGCTGTCTGATTTCCAAAGGTTCACCTTCATGTTGGGCTTTAGAAAATTCACCTTCATTTCGAGTCTGCCAAGAGGCTTGAAGTTTCCAATGTTCACGTTAGTTTTCGTCTGCTTTACTTTCTGATTTAAGGATGAGAATTTGTTCAAGAAGAAACTTTTGCCTTGAGCTAAGCCTGACCCAAGCATTGGCTCAGCTGCTTTTCCCTGTATACCCTGGATGTCTTCATGAGGTTTGCTGTGCTTCCTTGAAAAAAAAAGTACAAAAAATTAAACAATGAAATTTCTATCTTAAAATCTACCTTCAAAAACACTTGTCAGACCTGGAGTTACCACAGAATTATAGAAAAAAACAAAAGGTATTTTCACCTTTCCAATTTTTTCTCGATGACTAGCAGGTCAAGTCCCATTGCTTGCTTAGTTATGCGAAGCATCTCTGCTATACACTGCAAGGTGTCTGAAATGCAAACCAATTATAAACTACATCTGAAAACTAAACAATTATTGAGGAAAAAAAACACATTCATAGCACAGTTACACATTTATAATCAGCGTCATTAGTGCCAATATTGAAATAGCAATATAATTACTAAATAAAACAACAGAAAAAAAACGTTGTTTCGTGGACTTGTACCTTTTCCGTCATCTTCTGGGTTTCGTGTAACAGCTCTCAGGGTGTGGAAATAGCCACTAACTTCCCCATGTTTATAATGCAGTCGCATGCAGGTGTATTTGGGTTTGCCAAAGAGAGTTGGCTCTGGGCCTAAAGACATATCATAACATCGGATAATAATCAAATTGTTAACAAATATGCAGGTCAGAGTGGCCGATATGAATATGAAAAGAATATCTTTACTTCTGTAAGTACCTACCAATTTCAATCTTTTCCAAGCCTTCTAAACCAAGGCGCTGGTACTGGTTAACTTTATCTGCCTCCTCATCATAGCTGAATAAATAATAGAAGAGAAATTAGACTTTTTGGCCAAATGCTAAAACTGTGACCAACTATTTATTACTATAAATGTAAGCACTTACTAAGCAACGTAATATGCGCAGTTGGACAGCAGTAACAGAACGTCCACGTCTTTGTGTGTTGCATCAATAAGACTATAGTGAAAACAGTGACAAGTGAAAATTGTCAAGATTTCTATTCGGTAAAACTGAAGATCTACAAAATTATTGATGAAAATGAAAACCATTCAGTACCATATGTTTCATAACTCACCATGTAATCAAAAGGAACCCATTTATAGGACCACATTTTGACCAGAGATATATTTAAAACTAATGTGTATATTCACTCGAGTAATCTCATGTCATAATATGGGAAAATCACAAGAAGTGCCAACCAGTCAGATCAACATTTGTTAGGCTCACAAAGGCATATTAATATCATCACTGGGACCAAAGTAGTAAGAATTTAGGAAGAATAACTCCGTCACCCAAGGCAGCTGTTAAAATACCAGAAAGTCATGAGTACGATTACCTTTTTGCCAATGCCAATAGACTGAAAAAGAGTACACAAAAGTACATTCACTTTTATTCTGTAGACATTTGAATTTCTTTTGGATTTATTCTGTCCTTAAAAGTGATATAACCCTATTTTTTGAACATTACTCTGGATGACCACCAATTATAAAGTTTAACACTGATACACTAATACCATGGTTAAAACACACCCTGGCTTTCTTATAATGCGGTTGTCCAGCCTGTTTTGTTGTCCAGCCTGTTTTTCAAAGACATTGCATGGCTGTAAGTGGGAAAAAATGTATAAGCATGGCTAAATATTATAAATAAGAGTGCTTGATTTACCTAGGGTCACAGTCAATGAGGGCCCAGCCTCCATGGAACTTCTCATCATCTGGCAGCAGTAGCTGCATGTAGGTCTGGAGGAGGAGGCTAACCTGTTCCTGTGCTCCTCTCTGACTCTCTTTCTCCTTTTCCTCATGCTCTTTCTCTTTGCTGAAGATAGAATACAGGTCCTCAGTAACAGGGAGTCCCATCATGAGGTCTGCAGAGGAACGATTATGCGGAGATGTCCGAGTCAGGGCCTGATATGCAAATTCAATTAAATCAGCCACTGATATTATGCATGTTTCTTTCCTCACCGATGACGGCTTGTCTGTATGCGTCACGGAATCGATTCAAATAGTAGCGATTAGCTGAGTTTACGCCGTCTTTCATCACTCCGGCCAGTTTCCTTTCTCCTGTGCGTGTGAAGTCGCCCTGCACAATAGTATTTAAACACAAACACTTTCTGTAGATATGCTGCCAATAGCTGGTCATGAAAAATAGCACATTAATAAAGTAAGCCTCAATGCTATCAACTGTCAAACGTGCAAATAAGCAAAAAACAAAAAAAAAAAAACGTTCTTTTGGCTTTTCCCATTAGGGGTCGCCACAGCGGACCGTCCGCATGTTTGATTTGGCACGGGTTTTTACGCTGGATGCCCTTCCTAACACAACCCTCCCCATTTATCCAGGCTTGGGACCGGCACTAAGGGTGGCTGGGGTTGGTTCCCTGACTGGGGATCGAACCCGAGCCGCAGCGGCGAGAGCGCCGCATCCTAACCACTAGACCACCAGGGAACCCTCAAAAGTGCAAATACACAAATGGTTGCAAAATTGCCAGGGGTTTGGTTTCAGAAGACCAACAAATAAGACAAGTTGGCTTTTGTACAATTCTCCATTTTAGCAGAAAATATTCAAATATTATAACAATTCCATCCTGTTTATTTTAAACAACCTAATCATGGCACGCTTACAGAGTATATGGACAAAAGAAATGGGTGTTTGAGTCAGTAGTTTGAGAAAATTCACTGACTAAATAAAAAGTGTTAACTTTTAATCTACTTCTAGTTGTAGATTCTATTTTTATTATATATATATATATATATATATATATATATATATATATATATATATATATATATATATATATATATATATATATACACACACACACACACACACACACACACACACACACACACACACACACACACACACAGACTGTGTGCACAATTATTAGGCAAGTTGTATTTTTGGTGATAAATTTTCTTATTGTACATCTACAGTTCTCTTGGTCAATCCAAAATGTTAACAAACCCTCAAACCTGAACATTTAAGTAGTAAAAGTGAGGTTTTGGCTTTCTTAAGAGAATATCTACATGTACACCATTATTAGGCAACTATTAGTGTGCAGAATTATTACACAACTAAATGAAAAACAAAGATTTTTCCATCTCACTTGTTTATTTTTACCTGTTTATATATACATAAATAAAAAAATTATATATATATATATATATATATATATTTTTATTTTTATTTTTTATTATTTATTTATTTTTTTTTTTTTGCACATATTGCAAACAGAGACAGTAAACAAACTTGATGACTCACATTCAGTCATCCCTGTGAGTTACCTTTAAAGCAGCGGTGCCAGCATACTGGCGGCTGATAGTGTCTCCATTGTTGGCCCACATCACCTGGTAGATCCTGTAACATTTGTGGGGCAGCGGCTGTTCCGGGGGCATCACCCCCAGTTTCTTCAACTAGAACAGAAACAAAATACTCGTAACTTACAAACATGTAAAGAGCAGCATAGTTCAAGAGCAATCACTGATACTACACTGAAAGATAAGTATACTAGTCAATGTTGTACTGAATTGGGTTTACACACCCACAACACAATAATAGGTTCGTGTACCTGCTTTTCCATGACCACACGTGCAATGGCCGCTTGAACTACATTAGTCCTGTCCAGGCAGTCCATGCAGTTAACTCGGAAAATGCCTTCCTGTGTACAGATGACTCCTGCTTGGTCCACCCTTCAGAAAATACACAAACAGCACTCTTGTTCATTGAGAGACAAATAGATTGATTTATTCACACTTGATTCCATATGTTGATTTGGTTTTGTAAATAATATTTGAATCACAACAAATAGCATTCAAGATACGCCACACCCCGACAACTCCTCCAGCTTTAGGCTCAAAGAGAAACCAAAACAAATGTCAGATTTTAAGTTAATGAGAGTATTTCATTGGATATAAATGCCATGAATATGACAAATCAATAAGACAAACCAATTTTGTTTTCATAGGCACCTTAAAAATGTTCAAATACTGACCATCCCCATCGCATGTCTGTGATGATATCAGAAATGGCATCTGTGAGTGTCTGAACATTCTCAAACTTCATCCCTCGACTGGGAAGAAAAAAAAAAAAAGAGGCTACACGTTACTATACCCATATTATTAAACACTAAACACAGATTTCCAAAAAGACCATGTTAACCTAGTCCATACTGCTAAAATGTACATTTGCATAAGAAATGAATTGCATGTCATTAAAAACGTTATTCCAACGCTCTGCATGTGTACCTGGTTTTGAAAGAAAAAAGGAAATTAATCATTTATTTCAAATACAATGGCAATGATATGGCAATAATTCCAGCACTGCTACAGAAGCTTCATGGTCTTTAATAAAAACATTCAATTAATCGAGAGCCAAAAGGATTTTTGCCAAAGTCGCTGTTTTATGTTCACAGGCAGATATGTGCATTCTCACCAGTGCTCATGGAAGTCAAATGAAACGTATGTTAGGTTGGGGTTGTTGAAGAGCAACACCTGCTTAAGGTATGCATCGCCAATCAACTTCTCACGCCCATTTTGGTCCACCAGATTGATTATGACCTAGTGAAATAAATAAGAGTAAACAAAATGCATCACAACAAACATTTTTTTGCAAGTTTACAGTGATTTCACAGTGATAGAGAATTCAGTCAGTATCTTTGATTTGCAGTTTTGACTTTAATACTGCTAATGTCTTCCTCACAGAGGTACAGAGGTGCTTAACCCCTCAAGCATCCTTTCTCCTTTTTCTAACACTGACTCAGCAGACCTCACCTGTTTTTTATAAATTTTAAGTTGCTCCTCAAAGTGGAAAGCAAAATAGGAAGTGGTTTCTTTCTCTCCTAAAAAACAAACAAAAACATGACATGAAATGTTTCTCAGATGAGGTGTTAGTGTAACAGGAATAAATCTTTAGTCAATGATTATGTAACCAAAACAATAACTTTTCACCTACATTAAGAGTTTCCACAATTTATTTACTTATACTTTATTTTATTTATTGCTATTTATTTATTGGGGGCCTCATGACAGAACCTCCATACCATACCTTTCTCTAGACGTGGTCTGGGATTGTAACGGTAACCGGCTTGGCTCCAAAACACTGGGACAGAGCCTCGTGTCTGCACAAATGACAGCGTATGATTATGCACGTGGATAAGCTGCTCTGTCTCTACGTAATTGGCCACACGTCCATCAGTGTCCACTCCTCTTCGTTTGTAGCGCATGCCTTTGAAAAGAAAGCTCAGGTTACACACGATCACCTTACAGTTCATACAGATTGACACCGTGTCAAGAGCACCAGACCTGATCCATAAGCTTCAAGGCATATTTAAATGTCACACTTTAAATCTTTAAATATGTGTTTTACCAGCACGGTGACGGCTGCGTCTGGATATGAGAGCCACCATGAAGCGCGGGTGAATGTCGTCCACGCAGGTGTGCTGTTCTTGTAGAGGTGTCTCTGGGCTGCTTTTTTCTTCGTCTGAGCTCTCGTTGTAGTTCACGACCAGCTCCTCCACCTGCACAAAGCCTTGGATTATGGGCATCACCCAAAAGTCCACCTCAGGAACCTGCAATATGATGCATTTAACATTTGGCTATTAGATTTTGTTGGGTTACAATGGTGTATTTTAAAATATAGGCATTTAAATTTTTGCACCTGTAGGTTTATTAGGTCCTGTATCATGTGTTTATTCCAAAAGAATCTGTCATCGACCTGCAGAAATAAAAATTAAGGCATTAGCAATTTTTCAAAATTGTGCTGCAACTCCAAAAAACTTTTTATTGACCCTTCTTAATGCCCTAAACTAATTCCCCCAGTTTCTTGATTTGCCTTATAAAGAGAAGCAGGACTGAGCAGCCAGATACACTGCATTGCAGGAAAGTAGCTCAGTTTCTTTCTCATAATTCCTTTAATTGAATACGTTTTATTAAACCTACAAACACATCATAATATACAATAATCAGCCATAACATTTACTATCTAGATCAAATGGCACCTGTTATACGATGGAAAATATTAAGTAGCAAGTGATGTGTTCTCAAAGTATGTGTTGGAAGCAGAGAAAACGGGCAAGCATAAGGATATGAGCGACTTTGACGAGGGCCAAATTATGATGACTGGACGACTGTCGGAGCATACGCTTTACTCACATGGAAAAGAGATGGCACTAGGATGCACAGTATGAAGAGGGCATGCCTTGACACATACCACCTACTTAAGCACTGTTGTAGGCTAAGTACCTCCCTTCATGACAACGGTGACAACATGGCCATTGCCTTTTCAACATGGCCATTTGCCTTTTCAGAATAATTCAACTTTGCCACAATGCAAAAAATTGTCCAGGAACGTTTCGAATACCATAATAAAAATGTTAAGGTGTGGCCTTCAAATTCTTGATCCGGTCAAGCATCTTCGGAATGTGCCTAAAAAACAAGGGGGAAGCATGGGGCCCCATCTCTCCAATAAAAGGACTTAAAGTATTTCCTGCTTACAATTTGCTGCCATATACCACAGTATACCTTTTACTGGCACAAGTGAGACCTACACAATATTGGGGAGGTGATTAAAATGTTATGGCTGATAAATGTACATTACCTTTTTAACAAGAACAAATAAAAAGAAAAAAATGCTGGTCTTTTTTTATATACAATAAAGTGTTCAGTCTGGGTGTGTCAGATTTCTTCATTTAGTCAAACACTGCATACTCTGCCGAACAGGAAAAAGGAAATACAACAACAAAACATGGAAAGCCTTGTCTAACTTCTCCATACACCACTTTGACTGTGGAAAATCTGGCACCGCTGCAGTGTAATTTATCAGTGGATGGTGTGTAATGTGGAACATCCTGACAATGTCTGCAACAGAGAGGCCCCTCACCCGTTTCCATAGGGGCAGATCAGACTTCTCTAAGGTTCCCTGTCTCTGTACAGTATTTGTAAGGTCATAAGTGGGGCTGTAGTAAAAGGAATCAGAGTCCATGAATATCTTATTAAGCTCATCAAGCAGTCTCCTCTCCAAGCGCTCCTTTTCTTTATTCTCTTTGACCTAAAAACCATGAACAAACAAACAGGATTACGTTTAAGACACATGCATTAAACATAGGCCGGTGGAGTGATTAATTCAAACTAAAATGTAATAATGTCTATTTGATCACTTGGACACCTTTGAAAATGTACAAGCCCGAGGCATACAGAATTTAAAACAATACTCCTTCAAATGAATTGTGTATAGGAATGAAGGAAAGCTTCAAAATGAGCAATTAACCTTTTTCTTAATGGGAACTGCAACATTAGACTTAATTTGATTGAGAGTCTTTAGCAGGAATTTAGACTCATCTGGAGACTGGGTAATTTTCTCTGGTTTGTTAATCCCAAAGTGGTGCTTCTTACAAAGCTGGAAAAGAGAAGAGAAAGCAAAAACCATGTTGTGAATCATTAATCTCACTCACAAGAAGCAGAGCAAATCAAACCACATTAATATCATCTTAATAAAATGTATGGCAGACTAAGAAAACCTGTTCAAATGTCTACAAAAGACAGTGAAAAGGAAAACAAACGTATTGAAAGATTTCAATCCAGTTAAACTAAAACATTCCCAGCTAAAATATATAAAATGGGTGGGGGGTCCCCTGGTGGTCTAGTGGTTAGGATGCGGCGCTCTCACCGCTGCGACCCGGGTTCGATCCCCGGTCAGGGAACCAACCCCAGCCACTCTTAGTGCCGGTCCCAAGCCCGGATAAATGGGGAGGGTTGCGTTAGGAAGGGCATCCAGCGTAAAAACACGTGCCAAATCAAACATGCGGATGATCCGCTGTGGCGACCCCTAACGGGAGAAGCCGAAAGAAAGTTTAGTCTTTATGGGAGGAAAAAACACCATTGCTGCCAGCATTAGCCATATCCTCATGTCCCTGTTTGGTCACCTGAGATAAAAATCACTAATGCCAATAAATAAATCAGTCAGCTCGGTTTCACTTACTGTGTTTGCTAGTGCTTTGTTTTGATGAAAGCACAGAAATATCATGATCAGAAGACATAAACTGGGAATGTAAATCATCCAACTACCAAATCTTTAGGTAGGTTGCCTATTTCTCCGATGGGTTTCATAAGCCAGTAATTTACTCGACATATTCAGAATGGTTAGGGTTTGGTTAGTCAAATTAAAAAAACCTAAACAAACATGTGCACATCATTTGTCAAATGTTTTATGTTTTGATTTATGCTTGATGCTTGATGCTTGAGGTAGATTAAAACACAATGTTTTCTCCAGAATTCAGTCAGTGACATCCGACAAGTTTTCACAAACCACCAGACAAATATATTTCTCTCTACGATACTATTGGGTGCACAGAAATACTACAACCCTACTTAGAAAATCCATGTGCAATGATTATAAGCAGGAGAGATCTGTTCCAGAGCTGTTTGGACTATAGATTAACTACAGAGTCTCACATACATACAGAAAAAAACACAAAAGTGGCTACCCGGGGGGATGACTAACCTTGCCACACATCAGAATAATCATGCTGTGGTATGTGGTTGAAGACAAATTGCTGACAGCACACAAGAAGAATGATTACCAATTGCACATCTCAGACAGCTGTACTTACATGAGCAAACCATCTTTTTTTTCTTTTCAATACGAGAAGCTCAACTAAGAGACTAACACCTTAGAAACATCTTGCTTCCTCTGGATGACCTGAGACACACACACACACACACACCACCTCACATCCTCTAAATAACCTAGCTGATATCGACTGAAAGCTATTTCACTTAGGAGTCTCCAGTCGAAAGTCTTCTAATCTGTGTATAATAGAGATAAAGGGCGCTCTATAAATAGTGGATGCAAGAGGAGCCTACTAAACTTAAGAACTCCTGAAGCTGAATTCTTCTAACATGTTTAGAGAAAGGGAAGCTAATAACAGCTCAATACAAGCTATAGCCTATCATAAAATAATGAAGCAATCAAAGAAAATGTTGTGTGCTGTAAAAGCTCTATTTCTTTCTGCAAATGATTTTGAAACTTCTCCTCACCTCCAACTCCAGATCCTGTGGTTCATCGTCAGACAGTGGGATAACGGTTATTTTTGTGATCTTGTACACCTTGTGCTCTCCTGGCAGTAAGCCTACAAGCGCTTTTTGGCGGATCAGGATCAGGCCCAGAGGAAAGTCTGCAGCAAAAAAGGAAAGGTGTGCGTCATGTTTAAAAAGTTCCTTGCATTCCACACCCTGTGACGGCATCTTTTCCCAGTTACAGCGCAAAACTAGCTGGCCAGCGCTGATGAGTCACCCGTGTGAGAAATGCTCTCAGTGAAACCACTTGAGCAAGATGTGGATTAGTCAAGACTTTGGGAGACAAGTAAGGAATAAAACATGACAGTGTGTGCTTATATAGGAAAATGATCAGCGGACCGGTGCAATTCCGAGGCCTGTTACCAGCCTGAAGCTTATCGTTTTCCTATAACAGCGTAGACCCAAGGATTTTATTTGTCTTACACTGCAGCAAATACATTTTACAATATTACAATTCTTTATATTTAAATGGGGGCATCCTACATATTAATCATTTATAGTCACATTTCATATTGTGAAACGAACACTTACAGCAACTATTAACATTCCCTCTTCGGCCTCTTTTTTTTGTCTCTTGAATAATGCAAAAATTTAAACTTTTCATTTTACTGAGAATACTCAAAGTCGTTTGTCCTGATAACAAGACAGTCCTGTGCCATATAACTTAAATGACCAGCTTTACCTTAAAGCACTGAATCTTTCATGAATAGAAAACAAACATCTTCCATTTTCATAATTTCAGTGATTGATTTATAACTGATGTATGTGAAGTGTCTGCCATATAAGTCCCCATGTACTCAATGCTATTACAGATTCCTGAACGAGAACAAGATTAATAAAATTCAACTTCTGATGAACCAGATTCCAGAATACAAGAGGGATGTGGTATAAATAAACAATAACTGTGTACAGAAAAAAAAAATAAGCAACCAGTAACCAGTGTTACCAGGATAGACACAACCTTCCCAGTATACATTACACTTGAAAGTTTGATATGTATTTCTAGTGAAATAGAGAGTAGAGTGTGCCTCAGAATGCAGAAGTTAGAAGTGTTGATTTGTGAGTGGTGATCTGAGTCATGCAGAGGAAGGTCAAATACGTACTTCGTATTTCGGAAAGGTGTGAATGAGCCCAGGTGGTGTGTGTGTGTGTGTGTGTGTGTATAGTCGGGCAAAACTGGTTACTGATTGCATATTTTCTATTTCTGTACACAATTATTGGCTTTTGCCTCTTATTAGATATTATATATTGTTGAGAAGCAATGAACTGACAGACATTCATAGACCAAGCGCTCAATTGAGAAATGAAAGCCACATTAGTGAAACCTTCTCCCTTTCACTTTCAAAAGCCTGCCAAGCATGAAAATTCAGTGGTCAGAGAATAGCTCCTAAACCACCTAGAAAAACCCTCTTTTATACCTACGTTAAAGCTTACTGGTTTTCAGAGACGTTCAAGCACAATGACAAATCGTAACATTTATTCATCCCGTACTTCACACAAAATATGAGCGCCAAATATGCTAAATACATACATACATAGTTCCCTTGAATATCAATCATAGAAAGTAATTGCAGTAGACTACTTAAACAGTTAACATCATATTTGTGCAACAAACCAAAGAATCAGTGACAATAGACCATCAAACTCCACTTTCTCGACATCCACTATTTTGCTCTACTTTTGTGAAATGGCACAACCGCTGTGGAGTTTGCATAATGTCTGTTATTTTACATAATGTCACTGTCTTTGCAGCACAGGAATGCAAAACAGGAACTTATCCAGGAACTGTGCAGTTCTCTATCAGGATGATATCAGAGACCGAATTGAACCTATTTAATGTCCTATTTCAGTTCCTGAGAAAAACCCGTGTCACTGTGCATCTTACCAGCGTGAAGTTGAATCTTTCCAATAACGCCCTCCACCAGTCCCAAACAGATTGGATTCCAAGCTAGTAGCAGGTCGGTTGCTAAAACACAGAACAAAATAACCAACATGGAATTCAACATAAAAATTAGCAACATCTTTACATGTGCACATATGAAATACGTGAACTATATACACACTTGACCACATTATATAAATATAGCATTTTTGTGACTTGTGATATTTATAGTTTTTGAAGCCGAGCAACTGAAATTAGCATCAGTGAGTTTGGTACAATCTGCTGAGCAAAATGACTTCTCAAATTCTTTCTGTGCACAATTTACAATTAAATACGTTTGTATCGAGCGTAATAAAAGACATCGGTTACTACAATCCACAGATTGTAATCGTAAAAATATAGGTTGTGTATACATATAAAAATCAAATATTCTTCCAAACGAGCTGGTGTCGGCGATCCATGCAAAACAGCGGAAACCCTTTTCCAATTGAATAATGAAACAGCGCTGCAACCTAACCGGCTCGGCTTGGTTGCACACACAAGCTAAAGGCCAGAGCGCCCTTCGCCAACTCATTTACATCCTTTAACACTAGGACTCCATCCACTCAATGGCGTACTAACTGAACTGACAGACATACCAGTGCAAACACACCAACTATTTAATGTTGATGTCTTCCCAGTCATTCAATATCTGTAAAAGCTAATTATTTTTCCGGTTTTCCTGCACACTTTTTATCACTCAAGCCATTTGTACAATTTAAATATCAGGACAAAAGAGATCCTGAACCTCTCAATAAAAATGTTGAGTGAAATGAGTGAATCATCGTTATATGTTACATCACAATCTTCGTACAAAAAAAATGAGTCCACACTGAAACCTGAGATCACATCTACCAAAGCCTGCTCTGTAAACCACAGGTCTATGCTACGTCTCTGTGATACACTGATCTCTGAAGTCACTAGAAAACAACAACGCAGTTCAGTTTTATTTGTGCAGCCCAATTTAGGAGTGAGCGAGCCTGAAGTGTGTGTGTGTGTGTGTGTGTGTGTGGAGGGGGAAGCTGCAGAGAAACCAGAATAAGAACGGAAGCCAACCTCTTCTAGGTGACATCAGATAGTGAGATTATAAATAATGACAGTATATTGATGTAGAAGAGTCAAAACAGTGTTGTGTTGAAAGGATGTTCAGGATGTGAATACTGGGAACACAAGCTCTGGGATGAACATAGGACAGTCTTTATGATTATGACATCAGATCTTAGGTACACATCTGCAGTATCCAAATAATGTCAGGTTCAACATAAATGATGCAGCTGTGGAAGGTATGTTATATGAGCTCTCCAGCTGTCCTGTTCTCTGTTACTTCTCGAAGATTTTATCAGGCTGCCTTCGCTACCTACAGTCCCACATTCACTACATGCTTCTAGCACAAAAATCTAAATTAATTACTTCCGTCTTTATAACAAGTCTTTCGGATTTCCGACGACTTCTATAGCTCGGGATGAGTAAATTGATGCAGCGCTTCTGTTCTTGAAAAAAGTAGGGCATGCCCGTTGTTTTTAACACCTCTATTTGTAGGGCAGAGCCGGCCTCCTGTGTGCTGATTTGTTTATACTTTAAAAAAAATCGAAGCACATCGTTCAATAGTTGGGCGCGTCTGGGATTATTAACCAATCCCAGCAGAGGGGGCGGGATATACCGGAATGTGCGTAGGAGAAAAAATTAAAACGCAAAAGCACATAGATGCTCTCCGTCTTATTCGTTTTTGATCAGGCTTCTCGTAGATATCGACTCAGCACTTCGTTTGGTGTATTAAATGAATGTTTTAAATGTGTAGTACAAGCGGAATGGGAGTTGTTCTTATTTTTCCTTATTGTCTAACTTTCAGTCGTGTAGGAACTACACAGGTAAATGTAGTAAAAGAACCTTTAAGGCCACTATAAACAGCTGCAGTGTATGAACTTACCGGCTCTTACGGCCATGGAGCCGTCCTTCCTGCTGCACCACAGAGCGTTGTCTCCACTCTGGAGAATGTAATGGTCTTTCGCCTGAAACAGCTCCATGTCCACGTCTAGTCAAGTGAGAAAAAAAAATAAGTCGACATGCAGCTACGGAGCAATGAACACGTCCGCTCCGAGTCTCCGGAGAGCGCACATTAAAGCATCCGGCTCATGTAGTTAGCCGACTAGCTAACCTGCTCCAGCCCTGATAAATGACAGTACAGTCTAGAGACAGCGCACACCTTTAGAGCTATCTCTTAGCGCCTACTACACTAATACACCCCACTATTTTATCAGTTTAAATTCTGATTCGAGTTATCAACCTATTTCCTTCTGATGACAGCGCAGACATTTTAACAGCACTAGTCCAACACGAGATGTCTGTGTTCGAGCCTGACTTGGGCTCTGATGTTTCCCCCCGTGAATGAACAGCAGAGCTGTGGATAGGCGTACCGGGTTGCCAGGTGGATAAAAACCCCCCACAGCGGAATGCTGGTAAAGTCCATATCCTGGTTTCAAAATACGACATCGTTACCATTACTGCGTAACACAACGTGTACGTAAAACTTAGGTTTTCGTAGCTATATACTATTAAAATGGTAATGGTTTTAATATTAAATATTTAATCAGTTTAAACAAGTTTTAGGTAAAAAAAAAAAAAATCAACGCTGTGGAATTTTGAATTACTGCTAACAGCACCTCATGGTGTGTTCTGTTCCTCTTATACTATCAACAGTAAAATAATACACGCTTTAACCAGTTTAAAGGTACATTTAACATTGTGTGAACATTTTCAAGACAATGAATCTGCTGTAATTCGGTTCAATTCTTGTGTGTGTGGTTCATGGAGGTGAAGGCTCAGTGGTTAAGCCTCTGGGCTGCTAATCAGAAGGTCAGGGATTCAATCCCTAGTATCACCAAGCTGCCACTCTTGGGTCCTTAAACAAGGCCCTTAACCCTCTGTGTTCTAGGGTGCTGTATCATGGCTGACCCTGTGCTCTGACCCAAGCTTGACAAGAAAATAACATATATACATATATCTATAAATAACATATATCTATAACATTGTCTCAATATTAATACATATGTTATAGCAGCTAAAGACATTCTTTACTTTATCTAACCTCTCTTTTTCCTTTATTCTGTAAGCTAATAAGTTGGATAACGCAGCATGGTATGCTACTGAGCACCTGAGAAGATTACCAGGGGTTCTCAATCACGGGGGCCATGAATTGATACCAGACCGTTTATATATGGATAAGATAAGGCACTTTGTAAATAATAACATATTTTAATCAGTTAATTGTTGGGATACTCAGTGTCCCCATAAAAATACCATTAAAGTTGTTACTACAGAATCAATATTATGTCAGTGAGGTTCTTAGAACTACTGTCTGCGATTCTGTTGCGCACACCTAATGAACATCGTCTCACTGATTAGATTTGAGATTTTAACAGACCTCTGGTATAAGAGATTTTCTTTTAATAAATGAAGAAGACATGAGAATGATTAGACCAATTTCTGTAGCAAACACAAGAGTTTCTCTCTTACAGTGTCATACAAAGCCACTGTCCATAAATTGGACCTGAGAAACTATGCGTGTTTAATACGAAACATATTTAATCATCCACTGTATTCAAATGAATCAGCAGAGGTAGCACAAACACACGGGGATGTGGCAACACTAAAGGAGTGAGTGGCTGAGCCCAGGTTCCTGCAGGAACCACATCACGTGACTGCCTCCGTCATTTCAAGGAAAAAAAAAAACAGCACAACAACCCAGGGCCTGTTCATGATTCATCACTGCTGCTACTTATAAGCATGCTATCTGGATTCCTTTGCTCGATGTGGAGTAATAATTCGTTCCATAGTCAGCAATCAGTGATAAAAAAAACATTGACTTTTTGGTTTGGAATTATTTCAAAGCACATTTATCAAAATACATAATTTTGGAAGCTGGTTCAATTATTCTATTACATTGTTCAAATTAGCTAATTTGTCACGGTTTCTTGTGAAGTGTCCATGTTCAGTTTAAATTACTTTTTTTTGTACCTATACACACATTCAGTGGTCACTTTATTTGGTACATGTATTCACTGGTTTAAAAGGTAAACATATTATATAGGGGCACTTTGTGTACTGAAGAATAACAAAGGAAAGATGTCCCATAGGACTACCACTGGTCTGACATTACTTCGGCAGTGGACCATTGTCAGCAGTGACCCTAAAATGGTAATGTATTTAGCACTGGCAGGAACAATGGGGATTTTGAGCACCCCAGTGTTGTTGTGGAGTCTAGCAAGGGCTATGGAATGATAAAGAAAAATTAGGCATGGAAAACCTGAGCTATAATTATAACTGTTCAGTGATGGATCTTTTTATTAATGGATGGGATATACTGTGTACCATGCATAGACAGATGGCTAAATCAAATACTCAAAGCCTCGGCCTTATCACACATTTAGTATGTTAACATGATTAGTCTTGATCACACATATCTGAAAGAAGCAGTCTATTCCAATTTCCTTTATTATTTTTATAGAATATACTTTCAAAGTAAAGTGATATAAGTAACATTTGCTCTATACATTTGTATTGCAGTCATTTTGATTTACCTTTAAAATCTGTAGGAGTATGAATGTATCAAATATATCTCACTTTGCAACCCATTGTAACAGTACACTGCTCCTTTATATCACAGTCATTTAGTGCTCACAGAGCCTCACAGAAGTCACATGAGAAAGGGTACACAGTGTATATTTCAGGTCTTTTATTATTCATGTATATTTCGTGTTTTAAGAGAATACACTTATGTGGAGATGGAGGACATTTTTACCACTGGAAAATATGTAAAAATGTTTGTTTTGGCACAAAAATAGAATATAAATATAACACTGTTGTCTATATCATTCAACCATTAATACTAATGTTGACAAGTATAATGATCACAACATTATAGTCAAAACACAGCTAATCTGAATCAGTCTTTGCTTTTGAAATGTAAAGAATCGATATATATAAGGAGTTGACCCTTTTAATACTTGTTAATTGGCTGTTTTTCGTGTGCTGTTATAAAATCAGTTAACAAAATTAGTGTCCTTCTAAGAAAAATTTGGTATTCTTATTGGAATTTCAAAAGCTTTTCATCCTTCATGGAAAACACTAAAGGCAAACATTGGGTACTTATCCTAAGTAAAAGCAAAAATAAAGCACATTCATTTGAATAAAGGCCTCTTTTTTGAGACTGAGTTTCAGGATGAAACTCAAGGCCACCACAAGGTCACCACTATGGTCCTGCTACAATACACTTGTACAGTAAAAATCCACAAGAGCGCCATCACATAACAGCACGCATAACTGCACTCAGCAAACAAATTACATATTAAATGTCAGCCAAAGGAACAATTAAATTAATTGTGCATGCAACCAATAACAGACTGAGGAGATGTGACTGGTGTCTCTTTCACACTAAAGCTTTGGTTTACAGTCATGATATCTCCTTGGCTCTCTCAGTGTCTGCCTGGCTGAACAAAATAGGCTCTCCTTTTTCAGCTTCAGTGCTTTTTTTCACCTGTGCTTCTAATTGCTCACCCCGCACCTCCAGTTCTTCAAGAATGGTTTGTACTCTGCGGACACCATCACGTCGGGCCTGACGCACATCTATACGTCCCTCGGGATCAACTGAGTCCAGAGCCAACAGTTCTTTGGTCAAAAATTCCTCTAGTGTCAGATATCTTTTATCATTCTTTTTGCCATTAAATCCTTTCACCTCCTGGGACAATTTCTCAACCCGATCCAAGATTTGCTCTACCTTTGCCAGTCCTGGGTGACTTGAGCTGGGCTCCATTTTCTCCTCAGGTTGAACTTCTGGTTGTGGAGATGCTGGTTCCTGGGGTTCAGGTGCCACTGGAACCTGCATTGAACCTACATTAGCAACCTCTGGCACTTGTTCAGATTGTAGCACAGGCTGTTGTATGGGGGACTGCACAGGCTGTGGCACAGGCTGTGGCACAGGCTGTGGCACAGGCTGTGGCACAGGCTGTGGCACAGGCTGTGGCACAGGCTGTGGCACAGGCTGTTGTCTGGGGGTCTGTATATGTTCGAGTTCAGGTTCTTGTATGGGATACGGTGTCAATGGTGATGTGGGATGTGGGAGAGGGGGCTGTGGTTCGGCCACTCTCTGAATAGGAATCTCAATGGGGTGGCTGGTACGATGTTGAACAGGATGCTCAGTTTTAGAAGGAATCTCTGTATGTACAACATGCTGCTGGACCTGGGAATAAAAGAGATTAAGATTAGTTCCTGTTTTTGCAACATACTGTAAATGTTTGAATGTTAGTTTTATAAAAGTAAAAATAATATGCCTCAAATCACACCTCTCTTTAAAGTGCAGTGTTTTCAGTAAAGCAGGGGTGTGGCTTCTACTGATGTATGTTCTGTGCATCGTATTCTTAATTAAACATGCCAAAGTATTCACTGTGCCAACATTACCTGTGGCCTCTCACTCATGAGCTGTGCTCTGACTGGCTCCTGAGCCCTCACATTAGTCATTAAAATGGGACTAGCTGAACGATTCTGCTCAAGCTGGATTGGCACTTGTTCGCGGTAGGTTGGGGCTTTTTCTCTTGTGGAAAATGCAGGGCTAGGGCTCCACTCTTCTGGTTGGTGGCTGTGAAGTGACGGTTGGTATTCAGTTTGCCAGAAGCGCTTAGGATGGACATTTTGGGTTTGTGGGCTACCTCCAGTCCCCTCATGAATGACAGTAATGGGAATATATCCTGCCCGGAGGCCAGTGTTGCTCTGTCTGGAAGGTTGATGATGTGAGTTGGTATGGGCCTGTGTCCCCTGTGGTGATTGGTGCACATGGTGAACCTTAAATTAATAAAATATTTAAAAATTCAATAAGGTGCATAAAAATAGATTTTAGAACCATTGTTAAGTTAGCACTTTAAACTGTCTTAAATAAATAGCATGCTTTACCATTGGACAGATACAAGTTTCCATGCATTCTAAAATATTTCTGTTTATATCATTCATTCATAGTAAAGCATGAGTGTTTTTCAGTATAAAATCTTTGTTTTTAGTACCATAACTTAAAAGACACAGTATTGACCCTCAGTATTTAGTTGCACCGGAGACCGAAACATATGTAAAGTTTAATCAAACAGAAATTACAAGTATCTGTAAATCATTTTTCCTCAAACATTTTAAGTATTACATGCAAAACCTTCAACTTCCTGTATATGACTTAACGTGATATTCCAGACTTTATTGATTCTACCAAATATGAGTGTTTATATTCAGGCTCAGGTTTACTCAAAATTACTCAAGTAATTCTAGGTCCCAAAACTATATAATAATTTATACACTCATTAAATGCTAATACCATTTTCTTTCTTGCATTTAGCCTACACATAAATAAATCTAATTCACTGGGTTTGTACCTCAGGTCCATGAGAAGAAGGTGAACAGGACAGGCAGTGTGAATCGGGCTCTGACGTGGCCTGTACTGGAGATCTTGGTCGACAGTGCAGTGTGGGAGTCGGGGATGGTGTCCGGCCATCTGCTCTTAGGTTTTGTTGATTTTGTGGATACATATAAGAAAACGGTGAATACTGTTGTTGCCTGGGTTCGATATTTTCATGGGAGACTGGGATGGGTATATAGCCCTGACGTAGGGTTGGCTGTTTCATCTCTGAAAAGAAAACTTTGTGCATTTCCTGAGGAGATGATTCTGTAGATGCACAGGGCCCATTGGGTGAGAGCTGAGTGCCCTGCAACACATTTAATAAATACATAATATAAACAAATGTTACTGAAATGTAATGGCAAACATGTTAGATGCTACACAATAATTTCCACTCAGTTAACAGGAAAAATATTTAAGCAAATGCATAACCTGAAAATGAAATTACCAAATTAATCTTCATGAAAAGTAAAAGATGAAATTTTAAGAGGGATGATGCTTGCTTTATGTTATAGCAAAATCTTCACGTTTAACCTTCACTATTCTTGTAAAACAAAGTCAGTTCATCACCTCACAGATTAGTGTAAGCTTTCACCTTTCAGCCCCATGTAGTATTTCACACATACTACACTATTGTTTATTTCTGTCACAACATATTTTCACATTTTCACCTATGCTACATTGAGTTCTTTTTTCCAAAAAACAAAAGTGTCCATAAAACCTCTGTACTCAATCCAGGATATTCTCCATAGTTTAAAACATCTCAGGCAGCAACTTATTTTCCATTCATTAATGTGAAATAACCAGCTAAACAAAACATTTCAAAATCCTTACACTATGTGTGATATCACTGCAATGGTACGTGCATAGCAGTTCTATTCTGTGAAATAGCTATACAGATTATGAAATGCTTGTCTAAAGTATTCACAGTCTGGTTTTACTACAAATTGTGGATCATATACACACAGCCAACCTGTTCCAGTCCTTCCCGAAATTGCTTTCAAGAAAAAAATTAATTATGATAATTTTGTTGTTTCTGGGTTCGCAATCAGAAGCATGGGTGAAGGAATAAACATGGGGTACAGTAATCTACCCCAAAGTGCTTTTAATCCTCTTATACCATAGCACTATTTAAAATATATTTAAAGCATGCTGTGGCAGTTTGTGCATGGAAAACTTTCATCCATCCATATATAGTGGCCAAAACTTCCTGTTCCTTCATTTCCTTTGCTGAATATGGGGGGACATTTACCTTTACATACGTTCTTTAATTCATTATTAGACAAAGTATTTGAAACATACCCATGACTAGGTTTTTACTAAAGACCTGATACCCTATTAGAATAAACACAATAATATTTAAACCTGTGATTTGCCTTGTAGCCAGAACTACTTCAGAAACATGCAGTTATACACAATAAATCAATGCCTTCTAACCAGTCAGCTTGAGGTAGTGTACATGGCTGTTTTATAGGCTTTCAAGGTTTTTATCTTTTATACATTTATTGTATTTGTAAATTAATTTCCTCATTGTGGCCAAAGAGAACATATTAAACTCATGGCTAATGGGTGTGGTACCACACTTTGACTAAACAAAGGCTGTACAACTGAATATGATCTTCTCTAGCTTCAACATCGCTAGGGCAGAAAAATACCAAAGCCATAAATGGTTGATCCAGGATCATATTTAAAGAAGAAATCCTCATACCAGTAAATGTTCTGCAGATGTTCGTATTACTAGAAATATTCGCCATACATTTACCAACACGACATGACTCACTGTGTGTGTGTGTGTGTGTGTGCTCAATGGATTGCTGTTTGGTTGACACTGTAGCTTAAAATATACTTGGTGAGGGGGTGAGCTTCACAAAACAGATCCCTGATGAGAAAAGATTTGCCTTACTCAATGTGACTTGGTGGGTTCTGCCCCAGATCATCTAGCACATTAGCCTTGGAAGCAGAAATAGGAACATTGCCCTAATAATATTACAGTCGAAGTCTATGACAGGTAAAATAGTAGGTCCGTAGATGAATGCTCCTGGCTTGATATAAAGCTTACCAGTTGTCTTGATCGTATGAGTAATAAGTAAAGAAGAAAAAAGCAAACAAGAAACAGAACATGAGTGACCTTCTGTCCTCTGACTATTTGGTATGACCATGCGCCCAGTTTATCTCCTGGCAGCTGTGTCTTTCCAGCAGATTCTTGGTGACACTAACTTTGGACAACAGCAAGTGTTGATCTTTCTTAATGAGAGATACCAGCTGGCCAGCACTAGTCTGTACCACAAGTGTTTTGAACCTCACTATGTAAAAGGAATGTTCTCTACTGTTTATGAGCTCAAGTTATTCCACAGCAACACTCCCTCCCCCAAGGTTGAATATATATTATTTGGACCCAGTTGGTCTTTAGATGGTCTTGTAGACCATCTCTGTGAATGTTCAATCAGATTTTGCTGCCCAATAAAAAAGTGTTTTATTCATTTATTTTATTCTGATAGCTGAACCATCTATCTTGGCTTGTCCCTGGCTAAAGGCATTAGCTTCCATTGGCTATCACTGAAGCATGTGAGGGTGGATCCGTCTCAAATCCCTTGTAAGGAAAACTTTCGGAGGTGCGATACCGCACAGTTCCAGCGATATTACCCACAAACCGCAGTCTGCGCAGCTCCTGGGGCTTTAAATAAACATTATGGAGATGGTCAAACACTCAGGGTCTTTAGGCGACATAATAACTGCAGTGCGTCACACACACACTTACACACAGACACACACACAGATCAGTCAAGCTTAGATCACAACACGAAAATATGTCCGTGCGTTAGGAACCCATCAATCCGTTAGGAGAATATGAGAAGAAGCGCTATTTTCGGCGCGCAGCCTGGACTTCATCATGCCAGAGACTGAACCACAACTCCAACCACACAGCCCATATTTAAGTCTATAACCGGCAATTGATTTAATGGATATTTTTTTCTGCGCAATTTAATAAAAATGGAGTCCAGGTAAAAGTTAGATAAGCAGACTAATGCAGCAGTAAAAAAAAAAGCGATCGACACGATTTCTCTGGTCCAAATAAATGTAAGCTGTCATCCATCTCACAGCCACGCACTGCACTTATGAAGATGAGGAAAGACCCCGAGCCTGGAGCTGAACTTCCTGCATGTTCCCCCGCGCTTTGGAGCTGAAGGTTATCGCGCTTACCCGCTTGCTGTCGTGCCGGGGGTCGTTCCACGTAGTGATGCGATTGTTGTGATCCACGAAAAACGGCCATCCGGTCTGAGGGTCAATTTTAATCTCCCATCCTGGAGGCAAAGGATCATTGGTAGCCATTGTTTCAACAGGAGACAGTGTTTTCATAATCTGATATAGCTTCGGTCCTGAATATTGAGCCATGACGGCGCACTCAGGTCCTTTAAAGAAGCTCTCGGGTGACGCGCGCTGAAAAGGCGGTGCTTCGCGAATCAACTAGTGCGCTCCTGAAGAAAGTTCTAGCGCTATAATTAACCCGGGATAGAAAATGTCTTACTTTTATGGAGAGATTTCTTATTCATTTATTTCTCTTAATTATCCGTTTTATTATCTGAAAAAAAAAAATTTTAATAAATAAATAATAATAATAATAATAATAATAATAATAATAACAGCAATAATTTTACTGCTATTACTAATGTAATAATAAATGTTTCGTCTTGTGCATTTTCTTGGGTGAATTGGTAACAGTTAAACGTAAAGAAACTAACACACACACACACACACACACACACACACACACTAATGTTAGTGCACCCTAAAACAATGACCACACCAACTTTTCAGAATGTCATTGTGTAGGAACTGATTTCCACTTCGTATATTTAACAGGTATCTTGTTGTCATTGATCGTTTTTTATTCTTAATTACTGTATACTTATTCAAAATCTGCGGTCACATACAGACAGGTGATTGTGCATAACATAACTCACACTGACACTTAATAAACACATGATTTAGTATTTTTTGTAATTTTGTCATTTTTGATAAGCAAAGTTAATTCTTTGAATCAATTTTGCCAACATGCTATTTACAATTTACACTATTTTATAGGCATATATACTTATAAAAGTTATAGAAGTATATTTAATATGTTGTATTTTATGACTCATCTTATAAGAATCATTCAAATAGTGTTACTCATGTTCTAAAGAGATCTTGTGCTTTATATGGTGTACATGTCCAGGTTAAATGGGGCATTAAAAGTGGGACAATTTTAATGAAGCTTTTTTGTGTGTTCATTTCTCGCTCCACTATGAGCAGGTCAGCATTATAACTAAGCCTTTAGTGACACTATACAGTCAAAATTGGATGTGAATTCACAGAGGGGATCTGTATATAAACCAGTTCCCCAGACTAAAATAAAGATATTAGAAATAAAGTAGGGTTTAAATACAGCTTTATTCTTTTTTTTATTACCAAATGCTAAACAATAAAAAAAAAATACAATTATTGTTTTTTTTCATGGGTTTCTTTTTTTTTAACAAACACTAAAATACTCCTGTTGTATTGTCTGACTTTGTTTTATTTCAGAGAGAAGTGATAAAAAATAAATAATATTTTCACCGTTGCAGCAAACTGAACCCTCAAAATAAACTATAAAATAAAGAAATAAGTGGGCACAAGTAGTGATAACAGTGACAGTTTTACTGCATAATATTCAATGCAATAAATTTAATATTAATTTCTTGGATGTTCAGGTATAATTTCTTCCTGTGGGTTAAATCCAGAAGCTCCTGGAATTAGCAGGTTCCTAACGGAACGCTGATGCTGCGCAAATGATGCTTATATAACATGTAGCCACCGCATTAAGATCATGTAAATATATACAATCTATAAAATCTTAAAGACCGTCTACAATGACAGTTACACAACATGTGGCTTTAATATATTAGTCTTTGATCAAATACACCACGTGAAGTAAACGGTATTGGCTCTTATTCGTGCTCGGCGACTTTTCAGAATCTGCGCAGCATTTCATCGCTTGAACTCACCCTGCGTCTGCTCTATGTCCAGCCCCGTGATCCCTCGCGCATGCGCATTGATTGAAGTCCTGGCTGGCCGGGGTTCGCCATTTTCTACACAATAAGCAAAGTAACTAGCTTTACCAGTTTGGTGTTCTTTTACATAAGCTATAACGACAGGTGGGTTATCAATAAGTTACACTAAACTTTGTACCATATCTGAGAATGGAAGACGAGAGCCACCCAAAAACCCTGTAAGTAATTTATTGAACAATGCCAGTCCATGCGCTTGGATCAGAGTGCTCAGAATACCACACACGTTAGCGTAGCCATATCTGGGCAGCCCGGGGAAGTGAAAAATAGCGATGCAGTTTTGTTTAGAGTTCGGTGCGGAAATTAATATCAGTAGTTTATAAAGAATAAAATGCGTTATCGCCAAGCGAATTAAAGCTTTCCGGGTTGCGTAGTGTGAATTATCTGTCGTTGCGTCGCTAGCCGGCAGAGCGGCGGGTGTTAGCCAGCGTTTTGTCCCCGCCGCAAGTATCTGAACCTGTACGCAGCATTAATTTCTCATCAGATCTCTGTTTATTAAAAAAAAACTCGTGCCGAATTGTACTTGATTTAGCTCAACATCAGTGTCCACAGCTACAACACTTAGCCCAGCTGTACGCTTTTAGCGTCGAATAACATCAAATAGCTCCAGTGTTGTCGGCAGTAAAGCTAACCTGGCTACATGTTAGCTATTGTCTGATGTGTCTACAGCTGCTGGTTTTCGGAGGCCTGATCGCCTCGGTGGCCTCTTTCACAACAATGATCTGTGTCCTTCTAGACGTTTCAGCCTCGGACTGCTGATCTTTAATTCTCAAAGTTATTATTGTATTTTAGAAGCGGAAAATGAACACATTGAGAATTGTACAGTTTCTTACAACTTTCTTACAAACACATTTGCGAAATAAACAAGAATTAATGCCTAGACAGCTGTATACAGTGTTCATTGTGTTCCTACTTTATTACCAGGACAATACAATTTACACCACACTCACATATATGTATGTGTGTGTGTGAATTTACTAGATGTATAGTTTAAATCGAAATATATATACTTGCCGTTCTATTTATATGATTATATTTTATTTATATTATGTTGTCCCCCCCCCCCCCCCCTTTCTCCCTTCATTTTTGTATGTTTGGATGCATCACCAACATAACAAATTATGCATTTTATGTGATTATAAAAAAAAAAAAAAAAGTACCTTTATTGGGTTAGGTGTGAGAGCAATAATCTTTTCTCCTCCTGTCTATACCTGGAGGGTCGAGAGTCTTTACGCATGTGTGTGATTGTGTTGTGATTTGAGGTTTAAAGATCTCTCAAGGATTCTGTTTGTTGTTTATTTCCAGCTATGTGGGAAACCTGTCTAGGGATGTTACAGAGAATTTAATCCTTCAGCTCTTCACCCAGATTGGTCCTTGTAAAAGTTGTAAAATGATAACAGAGGTAAGAATTCTCTTTGCCGTTTGCTCAATAGAAATGTAGACTCCCCGAATTTATTTAGAAATAAAGCTCCCCGAAACTCGAAAAAGCTCTGTTTTTAATGTAACATTTTCTAGTCTATTAAATCCAAATAGCAAAGTATGTTGACTTAAAGAAATAAACTCTCCACTTGTTCATGTTAGGAATGCAAATAAAAGAACCAGGGATTAAAAAGTGGCATACAAATCTAAAAACCACAAATATAATATGCTATGTAATGTAGTAGTTTATTGACCTCAATGAACATCCATAAACCCATACTAGGCTTGTCCAGGAAAAATGAACATTGTTAATAAATGTAAATTTGTATCACCTGTATGATTAATAACAATGTGCTTTCCTGCTGTTTCTTCTCTGCAGTTGGATAATGTTGGATTTTCTATATTGCAGCACACAAGCAATGACCCATATTGTTTTGTGGAGTTCTATGAGCACAGAGATGCTGCAGCTGCTCTAGCAGCAATGAACGGAAGGAAGATTCTAGGAAAGGTATATGTTCATCTGTGCTTCTCGTCTGTGGCCTGACGTAGATTGCCTGTTGCATAATTGTAACTGAGTACATTTTTTGTCTAAACGATTTGCAGGAGGTCAAGGTGAATTGGGCAACTACGCCAAGCAGTCAGAAGAAAGACACATCCAGTAAGTTGGCTTTAATTGTTTAGCTTATATTACCTTATTATATTAGCTTATATTCAGCACTGTATCCTGCATTATGAATGTAATTTGAATGTTCAACTGTTATGAGTTATTTAAAAATATTTGAGTGTCATTTTCAGAATGTGATTTCCTATTTATTTTGTTGTATTTTATTTTAGGCTGCTAGAACACAATGTTTTAGTGTATCAGAATAACGTTTTCGTTCTTGCAGATCATTTCCATGTTTTTGTGGGGGATCTGAGTCCTGAGATCACAACCGATGATATTAGAGCTGCATTTGCTCCCTTTGGGAAAATCTCGTAAGTATTCAGAAGCTTTGTGTGGTTTATATGAAGTCGTTCAGATAATCTAATATAAGGAATCGTTAGACAAAAATGATCTATCACCATAGTGATAATATATATATATAGTATTATCACACATACATACACCTACCAGTTAATTATTAAAAAGGCAGTGTTGAGGAAGAAGCAGTTGAATGCTTTTTCCTTGTGAACTGTTTGGGTGGATTCCTAAAATGTAAATAGAACTAAATTGCGTGACTGCACATACCATTAGTAAATCCACACGTTTCTCAGTTCCCAAAGTATTACAAAGGTTAGGCTTTTAGGGCTTTTTTTTTTTTTTAAACTACTGTGTCTAGAGCCATGTTTTAAAGGTGTTCCTTAAAAAGAATATCTTCACCATGACACATTCCTGATTAAATAGAAGAACTGGTAAGTAAAAATCTGACTGTTCACTTTTAAAGGAGTTCAATATATAAAATTGTTACAATAAAACATTTTTCAGATTCTTTTTTAGCTTTGAGTGTTAGTTAATAGCACTCTGGTTATTTTACAGAAATGCTCATAGGATTGGACAGGAGCTTGAAGGCTAACAGCAAGGAACTGTGCACACTGGGAACTCAGATGTAGATTTTTTTCTATTTACTCTTTACCTTTTTATATTATATGCTGCAATATTTTTGTATTAACACTGAAGTAGTGTAGTTATTTTTTAACAATCCTCCAATATTTCTTGAACCTGTAAAAGTATTGTATTTTGTGGTTTGCCTAGTTGTTTTGATAGTTTGATTCTCTTAAAATTCTGAAAATGTCAATTTTTCAAAATTTGCAGCTTCCCAAACTCCATATTGGTGGTAAAGAATTGACCAGGAAAAATAAAGAAATCTGTTAACAGGCCATGTATGCCGTTTAATTCCTTTTTTTCCACTTTTAATATTTCTGTATAACTCTGCTGGTAGGATTAGAGACAGCTAAAGAAATTAGGACTGCATGGTAAAGAAATAATTTGTTTGTAGTGGTTTTCTTATTTTACTTAAGTGTAAAACATTGTGTGTAACAGCAGGATCACTCTCTAATAAAACACTGACTGAGAAGGAGCTTTACAAAGCAATGTTTTGTAAGTTGCATGACAATATTTGATAGCATAGTTTAGTGAGAAAATGCAAATAAATTGGTAAAGTAATTAATTAATTTGTTTATGTAGGGTACCGTAAAAATGCTTCACAGTACTGTGTGCGTGTGTGGTTCCTTTCATTTCTTTACCATGCCAGCTAATTGGAAATAAACTGACATCTTTGGTCTTTCATATTCTTTCAGAGATGCTCGTGTGGTGAAGGATATGACAACAGGGAAATCAAAGGGGTATGGATTTGTGTCCTTCTATAACAAACTGGTAAGGCTCCAGCTCAGGAACACAAAGTGAAGGTTATTTCTATTTCTGTTTATTATATTTATTATGACCCCTTTTAAGTTTGATTCAAATTTGAACAATTATTTAATAATGCTTATTACATTAAAATGTTAATTAACTAAATGTGTTTGACCCTTAGAGCCTTTAGTCTTTTAATTGTTCAGTCCAAACTAGTTTTTATTAACATTTTATATAAAAAAAAAAAAACGATACATTTTATATATATATATATATATATATATATATATATATAAATAAAGGCAGGAGCTTAAAATTTTTCGAAAAGGTAGTGATGAAAGGCTAGAAGACCCTTAAATTTCCTTCATGTAAAAACTGCTGCATATTTTAAGCCTGTTGTTTTGTTTTTGTTTGTTTGTTTGTTTGTTTGTTTGTTTTGTTATTGTTAGGATGCAGAGAATGCCATAGTACACATGGGCGGCCAGTGGTTAGGAGGACGGCAGATTCGTACGAACTGGGCCACTCGGAAGCCCCCAGCCCCTAAGAATACTCAAGATGGTAAGTAAATCAGTCACACTTTAAGATTGTGGGACCAGTCAGTAGGCAAAGCCTGGTGCTGGAGGAGTCTTGAACCTTGTAGTTTGGTTTAAGTAGTAATAAGAGCTAAGTTGACAGATTGGGTAATACTTAATTGTACTCAAGTAACATTAGATTTGTTCTTTTCATAATGAGTATTATTTGAATACTTATTATTTCAAATATATCGCCAAAGGTTTCTGGTCACCTGACAATTAGACACTTATAAATTATGTAGAATGTGTTAGCATGCCATTGCTTTAAGATTTCTTTTAAGTGGAACTAAACCTGTTCAATCGTGACGGTGCCTTTGCACATCTTTGGGATGTATTCAGAGTGCTCAGTTCAATATAGCAGAATGTATAGCAGAATGCTCCTGCTGCTAAATCCTTACAGCTACACTTTAAATGTTGTGAAAAGCTTTCATTAGAGGTTATTATAACAGCAAATAATTGGGATTAAAAAAATACAAATTAATTTTTTTTCAGGTGTACAGAAATGTTTGCCCATACTTTTTCAATTTAACAATTTTTATTTTATTTTTTTTCCCCCCGAAACCATAGCCAGCCCAAAGCAGCTGAGATATGAAGATGTTGTGAACCAGTCAAGTCCTCAGAACTGCACTGTATACTGTGGTGGTATCCAGTTAGGGCTCTCGGGTAAGCCAGACATTGTGTTACCACTGTTAATTATATTTTGTGCATTGATATGACATATTTATCATTTAATGTGCCTTGTATTATTACAGACCACCTTATGCGACAGACATTTTCACCTTTTGGGCAAATAATGGAAATCAGAGTTTTCCCAGAAAAAGGCTATTCTTTTATCAGGTAGGTCCTTAAGTGTTTTTATATATATATATATATATATATATATATATATATATATATAAATAAAGGCAGGAGCTTAAAATTTTTCGAAAAGGTAGTGATGAAAGGCTAGAAGACCCTTAAATTTCCTTCATGTAAAACTGCTGCATATTTTAAGCCTGTTGTTTTGTTTTTGTTTGTTTGTTTGTTTGTTTGTTTGTTTTGTTATTGTTAGGATGCAGAGAATGCCATAGTACACATGGGCGGCCAGTGGTTAGGAGGACGGCAGATTCGTACGAACTGGGCCACTCGGAAGCCCCCAGCCCCTAAGAATACTCAAGATGGTAAGTAAATCAGTCACACTTTAAGATTGTGGGACCAGTCAGTAGGCAAAGCCTGGTGCTGGAGGAGTCTTGAACCTTGTAGTTTGGTTTAAGTAGTAATAAGAGCTAAGTTGACAGATTGGGTAATACTTAATTGTACTCAAGTAACATTAGATTTGTTCTTTTTCATAATGAGTATTATTTGAATACTTATTATTTCAAATATATCGCCAAAGGTTTCTGGTCACCTGACAATTAGACACTTATAAATTATGTAGAATGTGTTAGCATGCCATTGCATTAAGATTTCTTTTAAGTGGAACTAAACCTGTTCAATCGTGACGGTGCCTTTGCACATCTTTGGGATGTATTCAGAGTGCTCAGTTCAGTATAGCAGAATGTATAGCAGAATGCTCCTGCTGCTAAATCCTTACAGCTACACTTTAAATGTTGTGAAAAGCTTTCATTAGAGGTTATTATAACAGCAAATAATTGGGATTAAAAAAAATACAAATACATTTTTTTTCAGGTGTACAGAAATGTTTGCCCATACTTTTTAATGGTTGGCCCAGTTTTAGAAATGGTCCAGTTTGCTCAATTTAACAATTTTTTATTTTATTTTTTTTCCCCCCGAAACCATAGCCAGCCCAAAGCAGCTGAGATATGAAGATGTTGTGAACCAGTCAAGTCCTCAGAACTGCACTGTATACTGTGGTGGTATCCAGTTAGGGCTCTCGGGTAAGCCAGACATTGTGTTACCACTGTTAATTATATTTTGTGCATTGATATGACATATTTATCATTTAATGTGCCTTGTATTATTACAGACCACCTTATGCGACAGACATTTTCACCTTTTGGGCAAATAATGGAAATCAGAGTTTTCCCAGAAAAAGGCTATTCTTTTATCAGGTAGGTCCTTAAGTGTTTTTTATATATTTTTTATATATATATATATATATATATATATATATATATAAAAAATATATTATAATATAAATATATATAAAAAATCAGCGGTCAGTACTTTTGTGTATTTGTTTATTGTATACACTAGGTATATATCCAACATTGTGTCTTGACTTCTAGCATTTAACATGTAATGTAAAATCGCTTTGATTATGTAGTTACTCTGTGTTTCCATTAGATGGCACCAAATACGTAAATTAACGGGCTGATGTTACCTGGCTCTAGATTAAGCAACATAAGTAACTGTAGAGACATTTCTGTATTTTGATTATTTGTGATTTATTCTTTACTCACCACTAATTTTCACAAATATTCTAACAATATTTACTAAATAGATTTTGGGCCCAAAACGATTGTGTCGTGGTGTTTAAAAGTTTGTTTATCCACTAGAAGCTAGGAATTAGTTGTGTAGCAAACCAGTCAGATTACAATGTTCTAAAGCTTGTATGCATAAAAAGTTTGTGACTATGACCAGTTAAAATGTATCTGAAATATTTAGCAAGGCTATGTGCTTTAAGTCCAATATTGTCTCCATCCATAAACATGCACTCAGTGTAATGCTTGTTTGCTCATTGTGGTTCTCTTTTATTTCCAGGTTCTCTTCCCATGAAAGTGCTGCCCATGCCATTGTGTCAGTGAATGGAACAACCATCGAAGGCCATATTGTTAAGTGCTACTGGGGCAAAGAGTCACCTGATATGGCGAAAACTGTCCAGCCTGTAACAGAACAAGTGAGCATCGATTTATTCTTTGCCGGGAAATATGAGCTACTCTAAAGTTTTTAACGAAAATATTGTACAGTTAGTTTAATCAAGAGTAAGGGTTTCTGCTGAAGGTTGGTTATATTTCAGCAGGTGGATTATGGACAGTGGGGCCACTGGAATCAGATGTATGGAAATCCTCAGCAGTATGGCCAGTACATGACAAATGGATGGCAAGTACCTTCTTATGGAATGTATGGACAGACATGGAATCAACAGGGATTTGGAGTGGAGTAAGTTGATTGAGTCTTATTGTAATAGAGTATAAATGCAGATGTTTATATATGGGTTACTAAACGTGTGTAAAAAATGTACATAGTGTATTCTACATAAAAGCACTGATTAGACTCTGTTGAAATGGTGATTTATTGATGTTAAATAGTTAAAACGTGATTTGTTTTAAAGATAATTTACTAGGGCATTTAAAAACAGCACTTAAACACCTGCTTTCTCCTTCCAGACAATCACAGTCTCCTGCCTGGGTGGGAGGTTTTGGAACTCAGCCCTCTCAGGCACAGCCTGGCCCTGTGATGAATCAGGCTAACTTTGGCATGGCTGGCTACCAGACACAGTGATTTGTTCATCACTGTCCAACATCTGAGTCACTTTGTGGAAGCCCTCTTCCTTGTGTGTGGAGGGAGTAAAGAGACTAATAGAAGTCATTGACTTTCTTCCTGGAAAACATTCAGAACTGACCTGAATCAGGGTTTAAAAAGCAAAGAAGCAAATTTTGATTATAGAACGTCTTCAGCAGGAAACTGAATTTATTTGCGAAAATTATTTTCATTGTTTTAATGGAGTTGGACATAATAAACTGTACACCCCCCCTCCCTCCATCTGTATTCACCAATATATTTGCTTATTGCCAATAACAGGAAGTGCACAGGTAACTTGCAAAACGCTGTATGTGATCTAGACACAATGCATTTTAAACTTTCATTTTCCCCCCTTCCAAATAGATGTGTTTGCTTGTTAGTAACACAATGGACTTCAGATTTTGTACCTAAAGAAGCAAAACAAGCATTCTGACACAGTAAACACATGTAAGTAAAGGCACTTTTTGGGGTTAATTGGCCCTGTGTCTTGTAAATGTTGACGTGTAAATGAATTTCTATGTGCAGTTGTGTATATTTAATTCACATTAGCTCCTCATTTGAATTCTAGAGTTTGATACAGCGTGTATGATGTTATCTTTTTACTATGTTTTACCTGACCGTGAAATCTTGTTCACTTTAAAGAAAGGGTCACTCTGTCTGATTATGTAAATAACCTTTGATTACTGGGAATGGAAAAGGGTTTTCAGTGCATCTCTTCTTTATTTCTGGATAGAGCAGACACTGCACTGCTCTTGATGGGCACGTCCGTGTGGCTGACATGCTGAATTCACTCAGTGTTACAAAGAAGCCTTAATTTTCAGTCACAGTTTTTAGTTTTACTGATCCGAGACCCTTGTAGAAAGCTGTATTGTTGATTTTAGACCCTATAGTAGAATTTTCTCCATTTGCAGTTTTGACAAATATGCGTGCCATTTTCTCTAGTAGCCAGACAAATGAGATTTGGGGATTTTTTTTCTTTTTTTCCCGGGGGGGAATTTGTAGATTTGAAATGCATGTTTCAAATCACATTTGTTGAGGTTGCTTCAGGAACTGAATGTAATAGGTAAAATGTTTGAATGCAGTCTAGCATTTGATAATTTTAAGTCTAAATGAGTCTCAATAAATGAACCATTGGACTAGGAATACTTTAATGTATGTTTTTATTTTGTGCTTAAAATAACATACTGTTTTTATACTTTTAAAAGCAAGTATAGCTTAACTTTTAGAAAAAATATAATATTTAAAAGCTTAATCCTTGACAGTTTGCAGCTACTGCATAACATCTTAAGCATGAAATGTTTCAGGTTCAAGCAATTTTACATTCACAAGTCAAGATCAGAACATAAATAAGTTTAAATATGCCTACAATTAGTTACATCATACATGAACATTTTTTAATTTATTTTTTAAACCCACAGTTAACCAACAGCGAGAGTTACACACTTTACACAATACATTTCTTTTTCACTTTCTATCCGAATGGTAAAGCCAGAATATGGCTTATCAAACACCTGAATTCTCATGTAGTTTATCTTCTGATCATCATTCCACTGGGTAAATGCCTTTATCCAAATGTACACGCAAGATGGTTATCTTTTGCTCAAGGACACTGCAGTGGCTGTCTTACAAGACCCCTAATACAGACCCTTGAGCTGCCATACAGAATTCTCTTGCATGTCAGTGGTGAGGTTAGTAATTATGTTAGCATTTTCGAAATGCTATGTATGACGCACTCTAGTGTTACAATACAGCAAATATACAAGACACAAAATACATAATCTTTAAAGTATATGCTGAGGTATGATTTCTGCAGGTTGTTGGCTTGCTTCTCTGATGAAATAGTTGTTTAAAACTACTAATATATACATAATTTGCTAAAATTATGAAATTATTTCTAGAATAACGTTTACTGTAGTTATCTACCCTATAATCCAGATATGAGAGAGCAAGCTTTTTCTTTAGTCGATGTCTTTGCTGGTCCCTTGTAGTTTCCTAGGCATTTTGGTCATGTCTGCTTCAATGACATATAGAGTTAATAGTCTCTGTGACAGTGGGCCCTGCTTTAGCTGAAAAATAATGTATTCATTTCTCAATTGAGCAGCCATGGACCAAGATGGGGATTTGTGTTTACCATAACTTCGCTTTCCCAGTTTTGTGACCTTTTTGCTGTAAACAGAATAATAAACAAAATAGCAACAAAAAGTCACTTGTGGGTATTGGGTAGAATTAAAATAAGACTTCAAACCCATGTGTGTGTAGAACAAAGTTTAATGTGGAAACGTTTATATATAATCCTCACCTCATTTCTGGTTGCCAGGTGTTTTCCCATTGTTTTGTGTTTTGTTTGCTTTTTCAGGGTCCTGCAATCCCAGTTTTTCCATGAGCATGTCAATCTTGGACATTGTGATTGCTAGAGCACCTTCCATTTCAGCCACTTGTTTAACCAACCTAAATAAGAGCAGTAATGGCCTTTAGAACAGGTGCAGCATGATTTTGACAATACAGTAGAAAGAACACAATGATGGAATCCTGTCTGTGCTGAAGAGAACAATTAGCAGTGGATGATCTTACAAGGTCATGAGTTTCAGACATTTCTATTTTGCATGGTAGATATTACAGTATAGTGTTGCATTTGAAAAAGAGAAAAATACATCAACCTATCATTCAAAACTATTTTAAATTAATGCTAAGAAAATGGTCAAATTTAGTGCAATATTTTAACACTACTGCTTTGCCAATTTACACTTATTAAAAATATATTAGAAATCCACTATTCTAATACTGATACCCATGCCATGTTTTTTTCTAAAATTAAACTAAGCCATTGTAATAGTAGTATATCATGTTGCCTGATGTCAGATAAAATTTCATAACTGACTGTTTACTGTTTACACAAATCTTCACTACGTCATTGGTTTTAAAAATATGATAATGATTTTGCAGCAAAGTGTTTGGTTTCTGATTAGTTTTCATTGGGATCTAGTGATAATTGAGTGCTGTATGTAGCCTACATCTGAAAGCGTTCCTGAGTCAGTGAGCTTGGGTTTTTCCTCTCGTCGTCATCATCTGCTTTTTTTCCATGCGTAAGGTTTTGAAGCTCTGTGTTGAGTGCATTCTGATAAAATAAAAAATGGTTTTAATCTGAAATTATAATAGGGAAAAACACGATAAAGGAAGCATTTCTACATTTAAAGGATGTAAAGTTACAAACCCTTTTTTCCTCCAGCTCTCGTTTCATTTTCTCCTGCTCCTTACGGTCGAGAATCTGATTGCCATCATGATCATATTTAGAGAAAGCTTCAGAGATATCCTGATCATCATGACCCATTCTGAGTGAATAAATAAGCAACATTAATATTTGTAAGACATTTAGTTTGTTGGTAAATTAAAAAGAAAACAGTTAAATAAATAGTTGCATACTCTTTTAGTGTTTCTCTAAAGTCTCTGAACTCCAAGTCTTTTGACCCATCCAAGGCCTTCTGAACATCTGAGATTCTGTCCTTTTTGAATTTCAGCTTCATCACAGTCTGGATTTAAGTGTTAAGTATCATTACTCATATAGTATGAATACATTTAGCTTGTTTTCTTCTAAAAAACTATTGGCAATCTTGTTTTTTTTAGCAGGCTAGTCAGCTTTACCTGTTTGAAAAGGTCTGTAATATGGAGGTCATCATTTTGGGAAGCAAGCTCCTCCTTAACCTCAGAGTATGTATCATTGATAATGGCTAGAAACATGTTCTGTCCAGTGGGCAAAAAAAAAAGGTTAGTTGGGAGAAAGTTTAAACTGATTGGCACATTCATTTTCCCAATCGACTGACTTACCAGTAACACAAAGAAGACAAAGAACACATATGTGAAAAAATATATTGGCCCCAGGATTCTGTTTGCTCTGTCAATGCTATCGTAGTCGAAGTCTCCAAGGATGATCCGAAACTGTGTGAAGCTGCAGCAGGCATTAGAAATGGATCATATTATATATCATATATGAAGTCAAATCAATCTCTATTAACTACGATGAGTGCAGTAACAACTGTGAAGAAAAGTACTTACATGCATTTCTGAAATGTGCTGAATGATTCAACCTGAGTACCAAACAGAAGATAGCCCAGCTGGGCATAGGCGAAAAACACAATGAAGAACATGACGGCAAACCCCAGGATGTCTGTGGCACAGCGTGCCAGCGTAGAGGACAGCTGTGACATTGTTTTATTGAAACTGATGTATTTGAATATCTACAGGGATTAAGAGCACCAAAGGATTGCAGTAAGCTTCACCCATTTTGCATTTGATGATGATTATGTGCAGTTTAGAAACTCTGCTAAGGTTTTACCTTGATCCAAGCAAAAAACAAGTTTACAGCATTCATGTTGTTGTACTGAGTTTGCCAAAATGCCAGAAATTCAAAATCTGCGTAAATGCTAGAATTTTTTAGTAAGCTTCCAAGTAGATTGTTTACTTTGATAGTCCGGAACACATTGAAGACGATTGCAACAACAGCAAGCTGTGAAAATAAAAATATCCATAAATCATTCTAGTAGCCCATTAAAAACAAATTGGGGAACTACACTCTAAATAATGTGTCATGAAAAACCTTCACTTTACCAGTAACACTACCACATCCAGAATGTTCCAGATGCTGGTGAAGTATGAGCATTTGTGTATGCGGACCTCCAGTATCTCCTCCACAATGTAGTAAAGAATGAACACGCAAAGACCATCTCACAGCCGATGATGAAGTAATCCCATGAGGTAACATACCGAATCAGTTTGACTGTCCGGATCTGGTAGGAAGGTATTGCTCCACCAGTGGCAGGGAACTCAACCACCAACCTGAGCAAATGAGGTTTTATCAAGTGAACAAGACATCCATGCTGAATAATTACATAATGCATTAATGTGTGCATATTGTTGTGTATATTTAATACCTTATAACACAGAAGAGATTGATGTTGGCATTGTATGTTGTAAAATCAATGAACACAGCTCTAGTTCCATGGTCCAGCCACAGGTTTTCTTTGAGTTCTTCTATAACAGCAGCACTGTCACTTTTATTCAAAGCAAGGTCCTGATAATATCCTGCTCCACTGTATGTGGACAGCAAACCCCAGTGACTCGATCCTTTCATCTCAGTTTCTGTGTGGTAGTTCCATCTGGGGGGAATAAAATGATAGAAACTGGTGAATTCTGAGCAATATGAACCAGTGTCAACTGTCTAATGGCTGATAATACAAGTGCAGTCAAAATGACTTTGCAGATGACAAACAGGATACCTTTTTATATTGTTTATATACTATGTGGGAAAAGCTTAATCTATATGTCAAAATGAATGTGTCCACTGTAATGTGTGCAAGTAGGCTTAAGCAGTAGGGAATATGTTCAGGCTTCACTCACGCTGATCCATTGACGAGTCCAAACACACTTTCATCTTCTTTCTTCTCATTGTACACATCAAAACAATCTGCGATTTCAGAACGAAAGTCTGTGGGCACCTTGCACGAATTGTTTTTCACTTTTATCTGTCGCATACGAGGGACTCCCAGGAGCATGTTCTCATAGTAAATGAAGGAGTGTGAGCCAGTGTCAAGAGGCTGGTTATTGTACCATGTAGTCCAGTAAAGGCCATCCATCAGTGGACCTTCTGCATACTAAGGGCATTAAGAAAAAAAAGTGTTGTGATGCTTTTGTTTTAAAATCCTGAATGGAATATGAGTGGCATTAACAAATTGGCCTATTGATGTCCAGTTTTTAATATACTTCTTATTGCTTTTTTATTTTTACATTTTTTTTAAGTTTCTCGAATGGCCCTAATTTATCACAATGTTATTTCAAAGTTATACTTAAAGATATGATGTCCATGGTTTGCTGAATTTGGCCTGCACAAAAATTCCTGAACAAATCCCAACTAAACCTTTGTGGGATGAGCTAAAATATTGATTGCAGTCAAAACCTTCATGTCCAACATCACACCCTGACCCTGATGCTGTATATACTGTATATTGTAAAATATATTCTACTGTACTGGTACATTTTATTATAGAAAAATAATATATATAATACATTGTAATATTTCATTTTACATGCAAACACTGTTTAATTTGTCAATTCTTTCTAGTGCCTGAAATTATAAAACATACTAAGCTGGATAACTGGGGCTAAGGATAGTTGGTATGATCGTTGTTTTTATTCTGTTGAAAGTATATGGTAGTATAAAAAGGATCTACTCACTGTCCAAAAATCGTCCATGCTGCCAATCGACTCAAATGAATTCACAAACAAATCATTCATGACTTTAGTGTAGTAGTAGGTGTTTGAGCTGGTCATGCCATAGGTCACTAAAAGGCAACATCATTATTAATAATCAGTTTCAATAATCAGTTTCGATGGCATTATACTATCTGAATTATTCACATTAACACAAAAAAATGCATCATAGCTAAGCTTTTTCAATTAGACATTATTTTGCTATGGCCACATCCTAAAACCAAAACACCTCAATTAGGGGAGGGTGATTTGTTTGACGAGCATGTACAGAATAGAACACAAATAGCTCCCTTGAACAATGTACATCCCACTTTACAATGACTAAATGGCTTGGTTTGAGCTCTTATCAGTAGAAGACAGCAGATCCCAGCATGTATTCCTTTCAGTATTAATGTTTCCTCTAGACAATGGGCTGTGTAAACCAGGGGTGGGGTTGGCATTGTCTAATGGGCACTTAATCTGAGGCTGATCACTGGAGATAATAGGACAAAGTAGTCGAACAAACCAGGGGATTAGTTCAAACATTGGTCAGTAGACAGGTTGATGGTCTCAGTGACGTTCTTGAATTATTCCCTATTGCATTTATGTTCCTCATTGCATAAATATTCTCCTTTCATAAGACAGACGTAACACATCACTATACAAATTTGTCACGCATAAATCACAACAATCTCATTAAAACCTCAGGGTAATACCAGAAAATATACTCAAAATATGTATATTTTTTAAATTAAATATAAATACACTAACATTTAATCTACTTTGCAAGTCTATTTTTTTTATTTCTTAACTAAAACATACATGGTCTTTTCTGTAAAAAATATTCTTGAAATCCATACTTACATAAACATATGTCCACTAAGAAAAGAATGTAGACAAATAATTCTCTGAGAGTTGTTTTGAGAAAGAGCTCCTGGTTTTTTGTTGTGTCCTCTGTCAGTGTTGTTCCCCATAGTCCTGTCAAAACAGAATGTTTTTTTGGTTTTTGAACTGTGTTCATCATCAAAAGATGTCCTTCACACAATACAACTAATTGATAATTCAACAGAATTTCAAATATTCCTAGTATAAAAAATAAAAATGTAACTTCTCTAAAAACTATAAAACGATTTAAAAAGATTTTCAAATAGTTGACATTTCAGAGATTCAAGTGTTAAATTGTTAAAATCTTAGACACACAAAACAGACTGGGATGAACAGAGAACAACATTCAGAGAACATTTACCTTTAACTAAAGTAGAGCAGCATCCGGATTTCTTCTTTTCTGGCTCTTGATTTAGCACTGTGGCCTCGGCCTGGTAGGGGTTAGGTGTACCAAAATGGGGTGGAATGTTGTAGACAGTGCTGACAGAGTTTCGTACCTGTGGAGGGGTACCACAGTATGCCTGGTTCACCCACCCTCGTTTTCCTACACTCTGTAGTTCACACTCTACCTGACTGCTCAGATGGCTCTCTGCCCTGCTGTTTAAGCGCTGCATGCTGGTTACTGAGGTCCTATCGGTTGGTCCTGTTTTCTGCTGAGGTCTTCTGTGTAAGTCAGTAGTTTTCATAGACCTGAGAAGAGATCTGTTGGTTGGAGATAGGCACCACCTGTATTTATACCTTCTTGCTGGACAGCAGTCAGAGATGATGCTATTGGTTTTGAAAGGGGAGGCCGGACTTTATTGTTCTATCTTCTAAACACAAAGGGTCCATTGATGAATTTGAGACATCTGTTTATGTTTTTGTTTTTTTTGATAACGTGACGTAAAATAACAAAACAACTCGAATAGATTGTTATAAAATTATGGAGCAATCAATAAAAAATGTAGATTGGCTCCCAATGTAAAGACAATAGATATCATGATGAATACATTATATAGAAACAGTATGACCTGTGTGACCATCCCATGTCTTTCCTTTATCTAAAAAGGTTATACTGAATGAACCATAGATCAATGCTAACAAACAAATGACATGGCAATATCGCATACAACACAGTAACACAGCTGAAGTTTTTTTTAATCATGTAAGAAATTTGTGTTTTTATGCAGTTTTATGATTGAAAACAGGATAATAATTTTGCTAATTGTTGCAGTGATAAAACAAGTGGCATTATGGTTGTAAAAATACAGTGATTTATAATGATGTATTTGCTTCCTGTGTGTTTGTCTGCACCCCTTGACCTACGACCAAGCTGCTCAAGCCTCACCGTGGTAAACAGTCACATTACATACAGTCACTGAACAACAAAGAGCTTAATTTGCTCTCTTCAATCAAGAGTGCTTGTAAGGTCTGGCATATCAGTGGTTGTGTCACATTTTAGTTCAATTCATTTAATTTACCTAATTTGTTAAAATCCACAAAAAACATCTGTGTTCATTTAATTTACCTAATATGTTAAAATCCACAAAAACATCCATCTATCAGCAAAACGTTCGACTAAGATCATAACAAGACCTAAAATAAATAACAAAATTCTGCACAAGAATGAAATCTGAGCTTTTGACCACAAAATATTTGCAGTGTTTAAGTGTTTCTGTTCAAATGTTTGGACTGATAGTCACGAAATTTCAACTACTTATACCCTTAAATTATTAAACCACTTTTCACATAATTATTTCATAGTATGGGACATGTTCACATTTTTGTAACAGAGCCATGTTCAGTTATTTCTATTAATAGTCTAATTTCTAATAGTTCTGGAAAAAAGAATTATTAATTAATTAATTATTAATTATTTTGTCTATATTGTGTGACAATATTCAATGATGTATAAGCTATACAGATCTCTTCCATTTTTCGTTATCCAATCCCATCTGCATAACATATATAGCAACTGTCAATTATATATATATATATATATATATATATATATATATATATATATATATATATATATATATATATATATATAAAGAGCTTACAATGGTTGTTTTAATTTGAGATTTACAGTGCTGTCCTGGAACTGCTTGGAACTAAACTTTGCTAAAAATTTATATCACCATTTCCATGAAGAAAAAAAACCAGGAGGGAAATCCTTGTCTTAGAGCTGACAAATTTATCTTGGAATTCAATTTGCATCCACAAACATTCATATCCACATATGTCCTGGAAACCATGTGAAGCACAAAAACTGAAAAACAGTATGACTATTATTCCCAGTGATTACCAACTGACCAGATAAATTCTGATAATCAGAGCCTTTTTGACATGACGTCACATGTTTTGCTATAAACATGATTTATACTTTCTCTGAGGTAACAGCAGAGATATGTTTACTTGAAACCACCTTATCTAATGACACACCAGGGTCTGGTGAATTGACCAAGCCTTTATCTGGGCAGTGGGCACACTAGAGCAGACACAAACACAGCTGAAATCTCTACTGCTGGTAATCTGGAACTAAAAAAAGACTTAAAACAACATTTCAACCTATGTAAAGCCTTTATAAAAAATAAAAAAAATAGAATGCAATGCTTTCAATATTATAAATCAAACCAATTATCACATTTTGACATTACCAGTCCCCAGTTCCCAGTCTCATGGCATTTTGTGATATAGTCACCAAATGTAATCTATTGATTTGTGTTCATAGACACGAATTTCCCTCTTTTTTCGTGTCAATAAGGACGAATTTCTATGTAATGTATTTCAATAGGAAGTATTTTTTTGGTGACTCCGCCAAAGTTTTCTTTTTGCCACTGGATACCACAGTGTTCAATTTCATTCAGTGTTCAATTGTTATTCATTTACTTCAAGCACTATTACTCAACATTTAGGCAGGAGATTTTATCCAAGTTTTTAATGCTTTATATTCGGTAGATATAGAAACCACTAGATATAAGATACTCACTATTATAAACCATCCTCAGTGTTAATTAAGGAGACTTAATTAGCGGCACACATTTATTATAGTATAACCCTAACCATATACTTTCTGCATTATTCTCAGATTAAAATGAATAAAGAAATATTACCTTTGGCATTTCTGTCAGTATTAGTTTTGTTCCTCTGGAGGAGGCAGTCGTGCTGAGTGACACGAAAAAAGTTTTAGGTTCAGGGTTAGGGTTATTTTGTGACTATATCACGAAATACCGTAAGACTGTGTTGGGTATTAATGTAAATAAAAGAGCAACAATAGACCTTGTTGTCATGAACAATTTATTGTGTGTTGATCCATGTTTAGAAAAAGCAAAACCAAATTAATTATTGCACTAATTTACTAGATATTGTAGATTTCTAGAAATTGCTATTGCTAGTGTACATACCAGACTAAATGAACACTCAACTTACATGTCTTTGGGCTGATAAACCACAGTTTACAATTAAAATAAACTTACAAAAGAACCATAAACGAGGAAGACATTTATAGATATTATTGTACACTAAGCCTTAACTAAGCTTTCACAATTTAACTGAATGATTTGATACAAAGCAATATAAGATATTTGGTTGAGAGAACCAAGATTATTCAAAACATAATAAATTAATAACCATAAAAAAAAATATTTTTGTGGAAACAACTTTCAGAATAAATGTTATATAGCTAGAATAATTTTGTACCTAGAGAATCAAAGGTGATCAATATACACTATGGACTAATACATAAAAAAATATTGCAATACAAATGTATTTACTGTAAGTTCTGTATCCACAGAATAGAATATACAATCCAGCAGGTCTCAGTCTCAAGTCAGGATTTAGAAATCCTCATAATGGTAGGATAAGGAAGTATACATGCACTCGTGTTCAGAGGGTGAGTTGTATTTCACGATGCAGGGGTAGCTCTCCGTTTGCATGCTGTCATACTGCAGTTCCAACCATTGCCTGTGAGGGTCGCTGTTTGTGCTCGAATCACTCAGAATACGATTGAGGGCCATGATGTAGCTGAGAGCCATCTGCAACGTTTCATACTTTGAAAGTTTCTTGTCCTGACCCCACTGAGGAACCACTTTGCGCAGTTGGTCGAAAGCTGTATTCAAACCCTGCATCCTCTTCCTTTCTCTGGCATTGGCTGCCGCCCTTTTCTGGTCCACTCTGTGAAGCTTCTCTAGGTCTTGGGGATCACAATCAGAACCCAAGTCCTCACAGGTTGTTGTGCAAGGCTTCATCTTTTGTCTTGTATGTCCAAAAGTGATAGTCTAATCTTTCAATGATGTAGAGGAACAACAATTTGTTTAGAAATGTTTAAGAAATCAGCAGCATATAATTCTTGCTGGAGTCTTATGTCATTACAAACGTCCAGGTTGCTGTGTAAGCACCAAGCACAGCTCTGATTTACTCTGAGGAGATGCTTATATAGGACTTGAATATTGACAGGTGGCAGCAGGTGGAGCCCCATCCTATTGCCCCATCCAACATCATTACACTTCAAACTACACATGCACACACACACTAGACAGCAACAACTACTGCACATGCATACACCCCACCCTCACTCTACTCCATTCACTCAAACTTTAATGACATTCAAATTAACTTTGGCAGGCCTACGTATCAGTGCTAAGCTTCTCCAAAGCAGATCCTTACAAATACAGAAAACATACCATCTGGCTGGGACAGTTTAACTCATTGGGGTCAATAACTGTGAACTACTTAATTAAATGGACTTGATTCCTGAGAATATATAGAATACTATTTTCTTGTCTTCCCAGAAAAAGGCATAGTTGGATTCTCCAGCTTTATTACATATCTGTTGTATCATTATAAAAATACACAACTTTTAATTGTTACACTATTTGTGCCATATAAATCACAGCAATGATAATGTAATGGGGATTTTCAATCATGTTAATTAAAAGATAAACAAGTGATGCTGACACCCGGCTTTTTCTATTTATATATTTTTCCTCTGAGATCAATGTGCTTAATTCACTGAGATCTTTACGATCAATGTGTTTAAATATTTAACAGTTTTCTTGCTTGACAATCTGAATGAAAAATCACTTTGAGACATGTATTAGTGATTTTGACAGACAAGAAAGCTGTCCTATAGTTCAAATAAATAATTAATATAGATGTCCCAGAAGCATTAACGCAGACTGAAGGGTTTGTTTCCTGTCTGTTTTCATCTGTTAAGAGAGTATAGAGACCACTAACATTTTAATTACGGCAGGTGCATGAGAGGCCATCAACAATTACTTTAATTAATTAAACTCAGATCTCAGATCTTAATTTCTATTGCTCAAACACTTTCACTTCATATAAAGCATGTTCTTCAATTGTAATATTTTCTAGAATGTTAGAATCACAGTGGCGATATCAATACTAGAAAATAACACACATGGATGTGTGCAGTTACCAAGAAAAAAAAAAAACATCTATGGTTTATATTTGAAAGTATTGAAGGATTGCTTATGAATCTTTGCAGGCTTTTGTCAGCTTCACAACCATCTTCATGATGGAGCATCACCCAGAAGATCCTCATTTTTTCTTCTAATTCATAATTGAGCACAAAGTTTTTAAGAGAACATATACATTTTATTTATATAAGAAAACTCAATTCAAGTAAAAGCAAAAAAAAAAAAAAAAATTGTTCAGAAATTAATTTATACATTTGCATTAAGCATACTCTACATTTGACAACAAATTTTAACAAGCATCAAATTAAATGTTTTCAAGATCAAGTAAAATATATATTACAATCTGACATGCCCGAACTGGCAATATACACTGATTTATACAAGCTACATTTAAATAAGTAAGTAGAATAATAATATAAATAACTATTTATTCAAATACAATTTATTAATCTGTCAAAATGACTTGCTATACTTCACTTTTCAGAACATAAATTCACCCCACATTTTTTAATAATTCATGCCCCAGATGAGCCAGTGATGAAAGGTCAGGCCATATACGCTGATGCTGTTCGGTTATTTTGTAAGTGCTAAGTAACTGTGCTGTTCAATTAGGCATGTAAACCCCATCCACCAGTCTGAGTCATTGATTGCAGATTGGCATGGATGGCCAGCTGCTACATGTCTTGTCTAAAAAGGCCTGGGGCAGACATGATGAACAGCCTTGTGTTTACCTTAATCACATGACTACCTTGTCTGGAGCGAGTAGCTACAGGAAAATGCCAGATGTCCTGCATAAGCTGGGACAAGCCTGCGTGCTGGGTTTTTGGTGTTTAAAGGTTTCATGGCATGTGTGCACAGATTAATGCAATGGATAAGGATTTAATTCTTTAAAAAGGAAAGTGAGAAGGTCTATTTATTGTGTAATATGCTTAGGATTTGGAAATTTAGACTTTCTCTTATAGATTGCATAAAGGACTTACAAACATCAATAGTTAATACTGCGACTGCTTTGTAAAGAACGCATAGTATGAGAATTATTAGGACAAAATTACTTTTTTGGTCAAATTGTTAATCAAATTACCTTCTGATGCAACCATTTTTGCTTAAATTTCAGTAGATAAGCATATCTATTTTGAATGATAAATAACAATACAATAATTTCTAAAGGTTAATTCTAAAATGCAATGAAAAGGCCTAAATGATTTATGAACAATTTCTACTCTCTGCTCATTTAAATAAGGTACAGTGTTTTTTATTTTGTTGGTAATGAATAAATGAACACATTTTTATATAACCTACAGGAAATTCAGAAATACTGACAAAAGCAACAAGAGAATAGGATAAAGTACATAAATAGTTTAGTTGGCTAACTAAGCTATTTATAAATATAAATCTATATTAGTCATAGAGAGATACAATGCATTAAAATGAAATCACTGCCTTCTATATATGCCATAAAACAGCTCTGAAAGGAACATATGGTGAGATGGTGCTGGTGGCTGTAATTAGGGCACACAAGGTGAATGCAATTTCATGCCTATCTGAGCCTTTTTCCCTTTAGGCTGATAGGATTAGTTCACTTAATTAGCCAATGAACCTATGCTTTTCCATTACTTTGACAAATCAATTATAAAAGTAAAATGAGCTAGACACCCTTATATAATGAATACATTATTTAACCTAATTTTTAAATGGACTTTGATGATTTGATGCCCTCTACACCTTTAAGCAGAAATAATACTGAGAATAAACATTTGTACTCTACACACATAAAATGTCATATATATATATATATATATATATATATATATATATATATATATATATATATATATATATATATATATGTGTGTGTGTGTGTGTGTGTGTGTGTGTGTGTGTGTGTGTGTGTGTGTAATATTACAATTCAATAAAATCCTCTCCTACAGCAATTAACAGCGTGTCGAGTTTTGAATTCATTTGATTTCAGATGTTAATCATGAATGTGTAAATCTGCAGCAGCAATTTTGTCATCATACCAATCATGAACAGAATCACAAAGGAATGCACAGTATTAGCATGCAGTTTCTAATAAAGTGGCTAGTAGGTGTAATAGGAACTCTATTACTCTTATTTCTAATTGGACTACTGGACTACAGGACTGCACTGTAAATGAAGCTAGATACAAAAGATTTTAAACAAATATATTTTGGAATATTTTTTGGGATTTCAAGGAATTTCTTAATACATGAAGTTGTGAGGAATATGCAGTGACACTTCAGTAAGCCCATGACAGGTTAAACAACATTTTTCCACCCCTCTAGCCATATGTTTTCTACACAGGGATGTGAAAATAATCCATCTAATTGCTGAAGCGGTTATTCTGTCATGTGTTGTGCTGTCATTTTTTAATTTTTCTATAAAAGCACACCCCATCATTACATAAAGAACATTCCAGCACAAAAAATAATAATAATTTGATTAACTATCAAACTGTGAACCATTAAAATATGTTAGTAAGTGCTTGGTGACATCAATCTCTCCTAACTTGTGCATTGTTTGTTTTTATTTCCATTTAATAAATTTCATCCTCTGGGAATGGGCTAGCATGGTCCAACGTACCATATAAAACATTGCTAATTAAAATCAGTAAATATAAAAGATGTTAACAGAAAGGTTACATAAGCAATTTAGGAATGCTGAGAATGAGCTAACTAAGATTACCCATAATGTGTTAAATACACCTTTAAACACACTGATCATCAAACTAATCCCGTATATTTCAAGGGATTTTAAGTATATTTTAATGTTTTGTTTTAGATTTTCAATCCGCCACCTACAGGACACCTAATATAAATATAAATGTAAATATTAATAATGGGCTTTCAACAAACAATCCATGAGCTTTACTCTTCTTGAAGATTATAAAAGTCAAAGCGAAAACACTTTGCTACTGATCATTCTGGTTCATGATATATTTCATAATAATTGTTTAAAAAGTTACGTTCTCATTGGGTGACTGTTTTCTGAGGGTGAAATAATAAATCACAGAACTCTATTTGCTATTTCCTTTTACAGTACTTAGTGCATTAACAGTGGAATAAACTGAATACATTTAGTGGTTATTATGCACTCTTTTTAAAGGTACTTCAAATATTTTATAACCTGTAAGCTTTACAGTAAATGCCATCATAGCACAAATAATTTGCAAAATTATTTTGAAAAAAACAGTGTTAAGCAAATCAATACAGTATATTATGCAAATATTTATCTGCTTGTAGGGTTTTTAATGGAAACGTAAAGTGCTCCCTTACAGTGAGAAGCTGATGATCCCTTCATGGTTTTAGATTTAAGTGGTGTAGAATGAGGAGAATAGCCGATGCAAACAACCAAAGTGAAAGAAATCCTGAAAAGTTCTTCTCTCCGTTTCTCACCATGTTATCTGAAATATTTTACATATATGTTCTAGCACATTACATTGTCAATGTTACAGACAAATGAAAGGGAATGACTCAGGTTGTCAAGTGGGAAGACATTAGCTGCTATGGTTTGGTTTTACTTCTCACCTTAGATGGAAGATTGGCTACAAATAGTTATGAAACCTCAGAAGTTTTTTTTACCCACTCTATCTGTAAAATAGCTTTATTTATGCCATAACATTTATTCAGATGACTCACAAATCCTCAATCTTTTTTCTCTCAGTGTTCTCAATGGCTCCCACATGATTCTAATTTAGTTGTTCCCAGTCAGTGGGTGGAGCTGTAGGGAATGGATCTGGTCAGCAGAGGGCACATATTATTTTTTCTTTAGTTTATGGGCGTATTACAAACAAAGCAAATAAAAAAATTTGGATTTAATTTTCAAAATGTTGTTTTATATATAATAACACAGCTAATCCAACATTAAACTTCGATTTGAATGTTACTTGTTGTATACAATCTAACTAACAAATGCAAAACAAATGATGTTTGACTAATGCAGTAAACAGAATTTTAGCACAGTTTTGAAACTCTTGTTGTCTGTGGTCTTTGTGTCTCATCTCTACTGCTGTAGTTTCAGTCTGGCACTTTCTAAACCTGAGATGAACTGCAACATGCTGTAGCAAGCAGCGTCGTCATATCTCCTAACAGATCTGTGCAGCTCAGGCATATGTTCACTTCCTCTGAGAAGAAAGAAACACAAAAAAATTAGATTTCATTCTGCATCTGCTGCAAAGAAGTCACGGTTACAAGTTTACAAGAGCCAAATTATTTTGCTGTTGTGTTTAATGTTGAGTTATTATGCGTCATATTCCTATTCAGATGCGTGTTAACCGTGTGACGATTCTAATCTACTATAATTTTGACTCATAGCTTTAGTATATTTACCCCAGGCTATGACTGTATCATTAAAAAGACATCAGTCTGGCAAGAAATGACGTCTGCTGAACTATTGCTCTATTTAGATGTACAGTTAAATAACCTTTCATTTTAAAGTGGAAAGCTTTCAGAATAACAAGTGAATCATTTATTGTGTTCAAAAGAATTTCCCTAAATTCTTTTCCCAACCTACAATTACATAAGCTTTGATATTTTACCATTAATGATCACAAACTGACTTACTGTAGTAGATCATTAGAACTTACTTTATATCTGTGTGCAAAAACGACATACATCATAAAAGTATGTGCACACCTGATAAATGCTACTAAAACATGTGCTTTTCTTCTATTATAACACCCACTTTTCTAAGCATTCCGCTTAAGTGTGTATGTGTGGATGCTGAGTGAGTTCTGGCACATAGTCCACAGTTCTAACTCAACTTAAAGGAGTTCATTAAGGTTGAGGTCATGTCTCTTCAGTTCTTCACTTCAACCTTGGCAAATCTTGTCTTCCTGGATGTCGTTTTGTGTACAGGGGCATTATCATGCTGGAATGTGTTTATAATATTTATGGGTAGTAATGGATATTGATTTTATGCACATCATAAGTATTCAGCTTATGCCTAACAGAATTATTATTTATGTATGTTTAAGTTTATGTCAGGTTTTATGTAGTCTTGTGAATACTGCATTTAAGTGTTTACCAAAAGAAGGAATAGTCATTTCACCCAACAGAAAAAAAAAGTTATTATTGTTATTATGCTGGATTTAAATGTTATTTCCGAAAGATTGGAAACAAACAGAATAAAGCATCTTAGTAAGGTGCTGACCACCCACAAACACTCACAACAGCTTCTATAAGTCTTTTGAACTGTGATATAGATGAAGCCTGTTCTTCAACAAGATCTCCCTCAGATGGCATTTTGTTGATTGTGGTAGAGAACACCATGTAACTCATCATTCCAAAATGATCCATTGATGTTCAAATTTATTTATCAAATCCTGTGAGTGACCACTGCCATCAGGATTGAAGTATTACTAGGATAAAGATAATCAGTCACAATAACTTTGAATTGATTTGCATTGAATCTTTCCCCAAAGTAAACTAGTGGACCATAACCATGGCAGCAATACCACACATTTTACAGATTAGTCACCAATCTGTATTTTGTAAAAAAATAAAAAATAAAAATAAAAAAATAAAAAAACATTTTAAAATATTTGCACAAATGAATCTAAAACACTGTGAAAAATTTATAGTTTGTATCTGACTCGTCGTCAATTTCCCTGCTACCGATATTATTTTGTTTGGTGCCTATTAACTTTGCTGAATAGGTGACTGTTATATTCACCAGTCATTGTCTGGGTTTGTAAGAGAAGAGTGTGTCTGCTTTTTCACAGTGCTTGTTGAGAGCAGTGTGTATGTTCACAATGCACTATGTTGCACAATGATCCACACATAATGACCCTGGCAGCTCTGTTCTGTTTGTGGGGTGCAGCTCATAGTGAGATTTTCTCTCTCTCTCTCTCTCTCTCTCTCTCTCTCTCTCACTGTCACTCATTGTGAAGAGAAGATAACAACATTTAGTCAGGAAGACCATCTTTGAGGGAATCTTACAGAGACCTTGCTAAAATAAACGGTATGGAATGTCCTGTTGATAAGTCAAATGGCTCACCCATTAACACAAAACAACAAGAATTGCCATACAATGTAGCAAAGAAATCACCACAGGAATTTGTTGAATTTGGCCATGAAAAAGGGATTTTTATTGCATTTGTAATTCAGCCTTACGTAAAAGACCTTAATTCTGCTTTTATTATAAAATTAATGGGAGTCAGATAATATATGACATCATAATAATCCAAATCGAATCACACACAAACACTAGTATTTCCTTTTTTTCATGATAAATCCATGCTTTATGAAAAAAATACAAATAACATCATGATCCATTACTGAAATTTTACACTTTATTAAGGAATGCATTCAATATAAAATAGCTACTTCTAAATAACTTAAAAACTGCCTGAAAACACCAGTTCACCCAAACCTGGTCCTGAATCCACTATTTTATTTCACAGACACATTTTGGCGAGATCAAAATGTTGTAAGTGAATCTGGTAACGTTTGGTTTCTCTGTACTATGATTGACTACGCAACCCATCCAAGGTGTATTTGAGCCTCACAGCTAGTGTTCCTAGAATAGACTCCGGATCTCTCATGACCCTGCTAAGGATGAGGTTACTGAAGATTATATATATGAATATATGAAAATATTATAAAATGATTTCCAACTGGGCCAGGATTGGGACACCAAAATACTTGCTTTTCACAAATTTGTTCATATAATGATTTCTTATTAGTGATAATATAGTGTCCTCTGCCATGGGCAGTGTTGTGAACAGTGTTGTGTATTAAGCTATGTCTTCTCAATGCATCATTGTATTGTGCAGCTTAATTAAAATTCAAACCCTGCTCTCTTCACCCATCCTTATAGCCTTAATTTTATTAAGGCTAGCTGCATGGCTAAATGTTTTCAGACTTTTAAGACATCCTTGAGTCAAAAGTCCTCGTTAAACACTTTTTTTGAAGTGGTAGAAAGAAAGTTGGTAGATATTGTAATTGGCTACATGATATCATGTGACACTGTTTTTTTTTTTTTTAGCATTGTGCTTGATTACAGCTGAAGACGTTCAACATGACGAAAGGTTCTTCTATCTTTCTTTTCCTGACACCATGCCTCTTCTGTCACACCTGCATTGGGTTCTGTAGACCCTCAGCCCCCTGCAGAGGGTCAGGATGGAGCCTGCAGATAGGTTTATTGCACATGGGGCAGACACTTCGGATTTCCAGCCACTTTACCAAACACCTGGTGGAGAGAAAAGGAGAACAAGAGATTGGGAGCCAGGGAGTGAGAGAGAGATAGATAGATAGAGAGAGAGAGAGAGAGAGAGAGAGAGAGAGAGAGAGAGAGAGAGAGAGAGATGTCATATTTCTGTCATTTAGTAAGATAATCATTACAAGGCAAACTATGTTTATGACATTCAAGTTCTGTTTTTTCAATTGATTTCAAATTTCAGGCCTAATCTTTCATAATGTTTAGCAGGGTTATGATGAGACAGGTATAGTGCAGGCCAGTATCAGCACCTGAAATATAACAACAGATTTATAGATTTTCCTTTTCATATATCGATCTGTATGCACTCTAACTGAACTATTAAAAACAGAACCAGAATAACTAAAGCTGCAGACAAAACTTAGAGTTGTATGATGTGAGAGATATGTGAAAGGTCTTGCTTGGTGCAGCAGCATGAGAAATTTTCTTACTTCTTATGGAAAGCATGTGAGCAGGGGCAAACACCAAGCTCCTCCCTGCTCTTAAACTCCTCTAGACAAACAGCACAGGTCTGCTGCAGGGTGAGACAGACACACACACACACACACACACACACACACACACACACACACACACACACACACACACAAAGAATAAAAAAACAACCTTTGTTGCAAATTGCTTCATCTTAGTTTTGCATAATTGCTAAGCTTAGGTGAGGTTTCTGTCTGAACATCTGTCAATATTTTTTATGATTGTGTCTGTTTACTATGTGTGTTTTTATGTGTTTACTTACACCAATAAGGCTTAGCTTCTTCTCTGAGCCCTTCAGAATAACCTATGAAGAGAAAAAAAACTAATTATTCTTGCCAGCCAGCCAGCCAGCCAGCCACAGACAGACAGACAGACAGACTAGATAGATAGATAGATAGATAGATAGATAGATAGATAGATAAATAGATAGATAGATAGATAGATAGATAGATAGATAGATAGATAGATAGATAGATAGATAGATAGATAGATAGATAGATAGATAGGTAGGTAGGTAGGTAGGTAGTACCTCATTGTATCCGAACTGCTCCTGTGTGACCTGTCGTCTCAGGCTGTGAAGAAATACAGTATGTTTTCACATTTTTTCCATTACAACACAAGGTTTAAAAATTCAGAGCCATTTTCTACACTTGAATAAAATGCCAGTACACACACCGAGATTAAATACTTGCTGTAACACACAAGCAAGCAATGTTTTTTTTTATCTATACTGAAGTCTGCCAAGAAACAATATTCTTGAAGTGGAAAGTTTCAGGACTGCTTTAGCCTATACTAAATGCAACAGGATTACCTGAACAGATAGCAACAGAAGATAAGGCTCAGCATAAAGATGAAGAGGCCAATGCCAAGAATGATGATATAGACATTCAGGGGGAGAGGGTATGTGACATCTGAGGTCATTTTGCAGTCTACAAGGCGTAAGCTTTCATCACACGAACACCCTGTAAGGTCACAAACACACATTTGAGTTGTAGCTAAAGAATGGTAGCTAGCTTAGGATTCATGTAAACCCACAATATAGGCTAGTTTTTAATAAATATAATAAATAAATATAATAATTTAATAAACTTTAGCAGGTACACACTCTGTGTTCTTATCTTAATAATTTCAAGGTTCTCCCTTATACCTCAGGTGGCACTTGAACTGATCCTGACTAGGTTTTAAAGAATTTTTAATTTTATTGGAACTTCCTACTGTATCCCAGTTTTACTGTGAGTATAAATAATACATTACTATTTGTTTATCAGCTTTTACATCCTTTTTGGCTCATGGATTTGCCTTTACAAGACCTTTGGCTGTCCACTCACATCACAGAAGCTCTCATGTATACAGTTCACGATGGCCACAACATGCATATTGTATAAACTGTGGAACCTTGTGTTTCTCATATCACTGTAACACTGTAACTCACCAATGCACTTCAGTAAGTTGCATGAACTTTTCACTGTAATACATACACTTGCACTAAAGAACAGTGGTGTGTTTATGATTAGTCTGGCAGACCACTGGCAGCAACAAATAAAGAAAATTGTAGCTCTGTAAAAGTATAAATGTTTTTTCAGACCCTTTTGGTAGACAAACCATTTTTTACTTTCTAAGATAATGATTAACTATGCATACTTTACACATACTGGTTTATACAGAACTGTCTATTTCATGGGTTCTCTAATTATTTTGCAAGCAAAATAATTTACACAATTATATTGCATTGGATTTATAGAGGATTTATTGTAAATCAGGGGTTTATTCTATGCATACTGCTATTATTGTAGATATTATTATTGCACACACTATACAAATGTGTATATACTCATCATATATATATGTAATTACCAAGTCAAATATCTTCTAAGAAGAATATACAGTGGAAATTAGTTTAATGTCTAATTCTGATACTAAGCCTGCTTCAATCATAGCTGTTTGCTCATTACATGGAGATGTGCTGTAATAAATAAATACATAATTAATAATTACTTAATTAGTGAATCTTGGGACCACAGCTCAGTCGTGAAACAGTTTTTACACCATATATTTTTGTTAAACAGACAGCATTAAATGGCCTTCCAGATGACCCATAGTTATAGTCACAACTTTATAATACATATCAGGAGAATCTGGCACAAAGTGTAAAAAACCTGTTTGGGAAACAACCAGTTGCGGTTGTGGTCAAACCTGTTTGGGCAGAATACAATTTGCTGCTCTTTGTTAAATATTAAATACAGTAAGTACATTATATTAAAGTAAGTTGTGTAAATAAATGAATATATATATATATATATATATATATATATATATATATATATATATATATATATATATATATATATATATATATATATATATATATATATATATATATATATATATATATATATATACACGTATATTATTTTTAGTAATGTGTGATAAATGAGTACATTTCGTTTGATAATTTTTTCCCCATATATAAATAAATAAATATAAAAGAGCGTAAAAGAGTAAAACCTTGACTAAACATTTGTGTATATTGATGTGCCAAGTCTCAAATCAGCTGCACACATCTGGCAATTACAACCGTCCGTGTGGAAACATAGTAACAGTTCTATTTGGTGTCCTGATGATTTACGTAATTTAAAACAGTAAAAATAATGAATTTAAGGTACATTTAGAACAGATAAAAATGTGTGATTAAGTTGCGATTAATCACGAGTTAACTGATGACAATCATGCTGTTAATCATGATTAAATATTTTAATCGATTGACAGCCCTAATATATATATATATATATATATATATATATATATATATATATATATATATATATATATATATATATATATATATATATATATATATATATATATATATATATATATATATATATATATATATATATATATATATATATATATATATATATATATATATATATATATATACACGTATTATGTTTAGTAATGTGTGATAAATGAGTACATTTCGTTTGATAATTTTTCCCCATATATAAATAAATAAATATAAAAGAGCGTAAAAGAGTAAAACCTTGACTAAACATTTGTGTATATTGATGTGCCAAGTCTCAAATCAGCTGCACACATCTGGCAATTACAACCGTCCGTGTGGAAACATAGTAACAGTTCTATTTGGTGTCCTGATGATTTACGTAATTTAAAACAGTAAAAATAATGAATTTAAGGTACATTTAGAACAGATAAAAATGTGTGATTAAGTTGCGATTAATCACGAGTTAACTGATGACAATCATGCTGTTAATCATGATTAAATATTTTAATCGATTGACAGCCCTAATATATATATATATATATATATATATATATATATATATATATATATATATATATATATATATATATATATATATATATATATATATATATATATATATATATATATATATATATATATATATATATATATATATATATATATATATATATATATATATATATATATATACACGTATTATGTTTAGTAATGTGTGATAAATGAGTACATTTCGTTTGATAATTTTTCCCCATATATAAATAAATAAATATAAAAGAGCGTAAAAGAGTAAAACCTTGACTAAACATTTGTGTATATTGATGTGCCAAGTCTCAAATCAGCTGCACACATCTGGCAATTACAACCGTCCGTGTGGAAACATAGTAACAGTTCTATTTGGTGTCCTGATGATTTACGTAATTTAAAACAGTAAAAATAATGAATTTAAGGTACATTTAGAACAGATAAAAATGTGCGATTAAGTTGCGATTAATCACGAGTTAACTGATGACAATCATGCTGTTAATCATGATTAAATATTTTAATCGATTGACAGCCCTAATATATATATATATATATATATATATATATAGTGTCATGAATATATAGACATACTGGTATATAATATTTCTGTGATCCCAACATCACTGTGTAGCTTATGTTCACACTAGGTACATTATAACCTGTATGAGGCTTGTAGACAGTGGGCAAGAATAGATAAATAATACTGTAACCCTGAGCCTTTATTATAGCTGGCATGGAAAGGATTTAGCAAACCACAAACTTTGTATTAAAAAAAAAGAAAGTAATGTGTACTGTATTTTTTTACTGTAAAAATGGTCAATTCATCACTAAAGATATTAGTCATAGATGCCGATGACATCTTCTAATTTATTTTAACGTATTTATTTAAGTAATTTGTTAATTTTCACTGTACAATTACAAACATGACTATAGCAAAAGACAACCTCAGCCCTGGCCATCTCTCACGCATACTGTATGTGGGTGGGACAAAGACAGAATAGAAATCCTCCACTGTGGGAAGACATAAAGGATTCAGGCAGAATGACATCCTCACTCTCTTGACTGCTTGACTCCTACTGTACAATCTGTGTTAGAAACTGTTTCACATTAACTACTAAATGGACTGTAAAAGACAAAGCAGAGGCACTGCCTTTGTTCGTCAAACAATGAGCATTAGCAATGCAACATATCCTATTGTACGTTCATGAAGAGTGCATGGTTTATGTTACATTCAAAGATTCTTACTTACTGACTTCTACACACAATGTATTCTCTCTAGGAACGCACACTGGAGAAGGTTTGATAGGGACAGCAATATGCTAAGACGGAACTCATTAAAAGTTGAGCTTCCTCTAGTTTTTAAATTTAGTAAGCTCAGGCTAGGACTACTTGAAACCTGACGATGTGAAGCGATTGATAATGTTCAAAATACTTTAACAGAAGGAAGAACAAAGACCATCAGTACCCTCAATATTACCAGGCTTACAGAGCTGCAATATTACTAATGGATTTTCTAGCAAAATTGTGCACCAGTTTAATAATTCATTTACAAATTATTTATAAAGCAACACTTTACACATACACTTTCACCCTATTCACAATGAAAAGAGCTGTTGACAAAAGAGCACCTCACTAATTGTACAGCATATCCTAATTTCATAGCAAAATTCATTGCACTTAAACTACAAAAAAAGGAACAAAAAACCGAGTGAGACAGATTAGAGATTTCTTAACGAACAAAGAATAAACAACAAAGGGTTGGGTAAAATGTAGCCAGAAAGATAAAAAAAAAAGAAAAATGTAGATAAAGGTGGGCCAGTTGGCAGAGCTTGGTAAAGCTTGGGCAATTGTGCATAAACAAAAGCAAACACAAGTGGCTGCAGACACAACCCCCCTCCACCATGAAGCAACCATCTGCTCTGTTTAATTGGGGGGGGGGCACATGAGGCAATTTCAATGCATGCTATGTAATTTTGAGACTCACCAACCTGAGCAGGAATCACCATTTGAGAAACAATGGTGGCTAACATCAGAGGTCATAGGCTGCCAAACAACATTTATTCAATTGAAAAAGAGAAGTGACAGGAAAAATAAGTCTGTCTGCCGTCTGTGCACAAGTTCAGGTAATAAACTTGAAACAGCTTTTACTTTTAAACGTATAAGAGAATGTTAGTTAATCATTGACAGCAAGCACATGTTTGGAGAAGCTGTTAATAACACGTTTTGGCTAGCACCTTACACAAAAAATTAAATCACAGGATGTGTTATATGAGGGGGTTGTTATGATTCATACTTACTGTAATACCATTGGAGTAGGTTCATGAACCAGATGCCAGAATATTTCAGTCGATCCAGCTAATCGATAATAGGTTCCAAAGAGACAGTGTTAAAATGAGCCAGAGAGTTAGCTTTATTCCCTTTCAAAAATCGAATAAAGAATCTGGACTCTGGTTTGCTGAAACTCCCACAACAAAGCTACAGCTCATGAAATCCTCACTGTCTCTGGTTAACATATTATGAGCACCCACCACATTCCCGTGTCCATTTGCATGGAGGCAGGATGAGCTTGTTTTCTTGGTTGAAGGCAAGTAACAGACTTTTCCAGTTCAGATTTGGAACAGAGATTTAAATGTTCACTTTGTCTTTTCTTTAAAAACATGCAACATGATACTTAATACATAGTATGGTTTTGAGTTTAATAAAGTCTTGCTCTGAAACCAAACTTCAGTTTCTGGAACATTAAACAGTCCTTTTGTAGCTCGATTTTTAAGACAGGTTAGATTGTAGTATGAAGTGTGTTGTTCATAATTGGCTTTCTTATAGTTCTTGCCATTTCAAATACAATAAAACCAAGTGTTCTGTGTTCTTCTGGCTGAGCACATATACAAGGCATAAACTTATGGCACTACTTTGCTCTACCTTCACAGTGTCAAAAGATTCATTTGTCCATGTGTTGCCTTCTCCCACCTTTCTCACGCTCCACCTGGTTTTCTTGTCCTTTTTCCCAAAGACAGTCTTTCTGTCTTGATCACAAAGAAGAAGATGTAGTCAGGCTGAATTCCTGCATGAATTTACCTGCTTCGAAAGTGGCTTTGTGCTGGTGATGACTCGCACCCCTCTTCACCATCTGTCTTGCTCTCTCCCCTTCATACAAGAAAAGAGGAGCAGAAAGAAAATGACAGTTGGAGGAAATGGGGTCCACCTTGTATGTGTGTGCTCCCTCAGGTCCAGTGTTTTCCTGATCCTCTCTTCCAGCTCTAGGTGCTCATAATGGTGTCGAGCACTTCTTGCCTGTTCAGTTTGTAAACAGATCTCTGCTCATGTGATTTGACGACTGCATCACAGCTCTCCTTTCACCCACCCCCTCCTTCTCTCTCTCTCTCTCTCTCTCTCTCTCTCCCTCTGTCTCTGACTCATGCTCTCTCAGCCTCCTGCCCTCTGCAGCTGCGGGCTATTAGGAGGTGACAGCGGCCAGGCTGCTGCGTTCTGCAAGGTTGTGAAAGGAATGGGAGTCGTTTAGCTCCTCTGGTGACCTACACAGAAAAATAAACCGAGTTTGAGCACACTGTGAAAGAAGCAGACAGAAATGAAGGGAGAGAGAAAGTGAGACAGTATTTTTTATTGTCTTTCACCACAGTTTATTTTTACATTACCATCAACCAGTAACTGTAACAACTATCAATCAGTAAGGTTTAACATTCAAAATCTGAATAATAGCTTGATTGTTTTTTGTTAGAAACAACACCCAGGCAAACTACAGAAACAAAAGAAATCATGAAATAATATGGGCAAAGTATAGAAAAGATAGATTTATAGATTCAAACAACTGAGTTGAAGTTACTACTACTAATTCAAAGAATAAAAATAATAACTGTTATAGTAATTGTTCTCTTTTACAAACAAACACTTAAATAGTGTCCTTGTGTGTATTTAATTATAACTAATTACAGGTTGTGGTCCCAGATTTTCAAATTAAAGTCTATACAGTTAGGAAGCATACTTTCTAAGCACATTTGAAAAGTAACATCTCAAGACCAAAGTGAGGCAGCTATTTTTAGCAGAAGCCTACGTTGTGGTTGTCAGGTTTTTTACCACTGCATGTGTTAACAAAGGATATGCAAGAACCATCTGAAGCTGCAATTAGCAATGTGAATAGAAACCCAACTAACTGTCTTAAACCCAAACTTCTGATGCCTAATTTATGGCTTATATAGGGTTTAGGAATGTTCATATTCAACACATGCACATCAAATATAATACAAATAATATACTGTAGCACAGTACAGTGTGAATGTTTTTACATGTATTGTTTAACATCTAACAACAGCCTAGGGCCTACCTGAGATAAAATTGATTCATACATCTCGGGTTACTGTTTTATTGTGGTTAGGCTTGTGGTGAATCTGGAGCCAATCCCAGATGCATGGCAGGACAATTAACCACACAAACACACACACACACACACACACACACAAACAACTGTCTTTTAAAACAGTGGACAGAAACTGAAGAACCTGAAGGACACCCATGCAATCCTGGGAAACACTGTTGTGAATGTTGTGTACAGGATTAAATCTAAAGCCCTAGCCTAGAGCTATGAGGTTGCAGTGCTACTCAATGTTTCACCATAAAACCCACCTGAGATAAAATTCAGTGCATTCTCAAAATAACACTTATAGGGTATTTAATCCGATGTTGGTTTGTTGCTAGTTATTAAGTATTAAAAAATCCAATTCAATAAAAATATTGAAGAAACCAATATACAATCCTTCTCATAACAAAGTAAAAAAATATAAATAGCCCATACATTGTTAAAAACGTTTTCAATGTCTTACATCCTTAATAAATCAAAAAAGCTGCTTTAGTATGCATTGTGTATTAATGCACATTTCTGTATCTGTAACTGTATCACACAATCATCAAGCTAAAGAAATTATTAATGTATGTAGATCTCATGTAATAATCATACTGAACATTCATTCACTACTCTGATCTGTGCAGGAAAGACAAACACAACATACTGTAATAGACTTTCAGTTACAGAACTGTATCTTGTTAATGAATACAGTCATTATCCACAAGAAATTTCAATAAGGTAGTCGATTACTGTAAATGGCCACTCCTTAACCTAACATGTCCATCTCAGTGTCTTCAGTGTTGTTCCCAATTGTGTATTTGGCCCATTTATTGAGGCGACTGTACAGGGGAGTCCCTTTATTCTCTCTATATAAGTAAACTCCTGTTATCTGGTTCCACTCCAGACTGGAAATTCCATTTTTAACCCCCTTGCATGTTGCTTGAAGACCCTTTTCTTCGTCCTCCAAAGCAACAAACCCAAAGAAGCTCTTGATGTTCTCAGCAGCGCAGAGCTTAGCATGAACCTCAGCTGTGCGCTGGAAAAGAGCGTGCTCGCTCGCCCGATATGTGGACCAGTATGCCTCCTGCTGGTAGCCCAGAGGAGAGCAGCAACGCTTTACACACATCACCAGGAACACAGAGAACGACACGATAGCCACTAACATCCATCCTAACAGCTGGAGACAAACAACAAATTAACAATATAAGTTATAAATACGTAAGTGGCAAAGCATATAAAACATCTACCTCAATGAAACTACTGAGGGGATGTGAATTATAAGAAAGCTCTTTGTGTAACAGCCTTTAATAAACATTTATATTACAATCAATGACACGTCTTAGAAATACAAATGTTCTAAAACATTTTATGCACACGTACATTTACCACCCACTTTATTAGGAACAGCTGTACACCTGCACATTCATGCAGTTATTAAATAATCATGTTGCAGCAGCACAATGCAAAAAAAAAATAAAAAATAGAATGCAGATATAGGTTCAATTGTTGCAATTATTGTTCACATCAAACATCACAAAAAGTGTTATCTTTGTTGCATGATTGTTGGTGTCAGACCAGCTGGTTTGGGTATTTAAGAAACTGCTGGTGTGCAGGTCTTCTAGTAAAATCTAGTAAAAAAAAAAAAAACAGTAAGGAATAAGATCCGAAAAAAATATATCATAAAATGATGTTCCTCCTTGGGAGTTTCTAAATGTGACACTAAAGAAATACCATTAAAGTTTATAGATAGTATATAATGTGTTATTCTGTTTTGATTGCTTGATTGAGTTTATTTTCACTTATTCTTCTTCACTCTCATGAGATGTGGGGATTCGTAACATATGCAATGTTATTGTGTCTTTAATTGATGTTTGTTCAACAATTACCTTCTTGATCAGGTCACTTTTGTAAATGAGAGTTTTTATGTTAATGAGTTGATTTATCTTGTAAAAATAAATATTACTAATAGTCATTGTAATTTGGATTTGTTACCTGAGATTCATACTTGAGTCGGCGTTCGATTTGTTTCCAAAAGTGTAGCAGCTCTGCAGGCACATCCTTACAGGGAAACTGGGCCATGATAATAGGACTTTGGGTAGTAAAAGGAAAGTTTTCCAAAGACTGAGGATCCACAAATTCACTAAGAGCACAAACATAAGCCTCTCCTCTGAGGAGTGAGATTACAGACCATGTAACTGGGGCCACTGCTGCACGCCCCACTATTGAACCCAGCAGAGCAAAAGCAGCAGCCCCAGAAAGTTTCCGGCATTTTCTAATGCGACACTCTGAAATAAGGTCCCAGGTGCTACGATTAATCATTACTCCAATTAAAAAGAATGCTATGGCTGGCACGCCAATAGCAGCTAAGCCATACATATAATTTCTCTTTGCAGAGCATGGACAATCGAAGGCAAATATGTTGTATGCTGTTTGACTACACACTGTCCCCAGGGCTATAAGCCCATTGAAGATCACCACATCCTTACTCTTGAAAAAAAGAGCAGCAAATTTAAAATTTTCGGAAATAAACGCAGCCATGTAATCCTACTTCCTGTTAAGTCCTACCTTTGGTAGTTGTGTGCTGCTGATGAAGGAATTTGGTGTTCTGTTGCTTAAAAAAATCTGATCTTGGATCTAAAATTTCCAAGTCCCTGTAAAAGAAATACAGAGTGGGAATATATTTGAATTGGATTGGTGTAGACATACCTGGGAAACCACAGTAAAACAAGTTGTAACATGAAAGCCCTAAGGCAAGCAAGGACATGGATGACATTAAAGCAACAATAGTGTGCCTTATTAAAAAAAAATAAAAGAAAAAGCTGCTAAAGGTTAATGCTGATACCATCAGATGGAGTGTTTGAGAAGAACAGCACGTAGTTACTCTTTTAAACTATTACTGAAATAAGACTAGAGAGGTAGAATAAACAGTACTTTTTATTTGTACTACTTTGCTCTTCATAAATGTACTATTCACAATTTTACTCTTTTCTTTCTTCAGAGCACTGATGTGTCCAGTGTAGGTTTCAAGAAGACACATTTTGAGTTATATAACATTGCATTTAAATTCAAAGTACTATAGTTACATTAAGAGTTTATATAGCCATGTACAGGAAAAGTAACAGAGTAAAGTTAACAGAGACAAAAAAGTCATACAAACCTACGGTCCACGACTAAGAGGTGTAAATTTTCCAAGGATCCCACAGGTTTTAATTAGAATTAGAGGCTAAAATTTAGTATAAAAGAAAGTCACATGCACATACATCACTATAAAACAGTGCCCAAATTAAAAAGAAAGTAAGAAAACAGTCTTTAAAATCTCTTTCCTCAGCAGGAATATTCCGTGAGTTGGGCTGGTGAATGGTTTCAAATCCAGTGGAAAACAGAAGTATTCAAAACATGTGGTCAGGAAACTCAAAGCACGAAAAGAGGCTGCAGGGCGAAACCACTAACCAGGCAAACACTAAGAGTAAAAAGAGAGAAATTCCTCGCAGTCTAAAACCTGTGTCAAGCAAAATCTATAAAAAGGGTCCAAAAAGATCATTTACATCTGCTTTAGCTGAGATAGCACACACAAAGAGCACATTTAATAATTAGGAAGACTTTTTCCCCATCCGCTTTTCCAGCCATCTTTGCGTATAATATGATATTTAAACGCGGTCAATATTGCACAACAGCACCACCTCTTGGTAAAGATATATATTAACATACACACTTTCACCATGTGATACACAGATTCCCATGAAGTTTTTTTCACACAGCCTTAAAAAAGATCCCATGATTAGAAGAAGAGGAAAAAGAAGGACAGCACAGTGAAATTGTTTTATATCCCAGCTAGTTAAGAAGTTGAGAACAGAGCAATAAGTCAGTAATAATATGGAACCCTTAAAGCAGAGGGTTAAGAGCCTTTCTCAGGGGCCCAATCAACCACTGTGTAAATATTCCATAAAAAAGTCTAAAGTGAGAAATATTAAAAACATTCATTAACCATTATCCAACAGTTGACATTCTCCCAAATAGCTACCAAGCTGCCAGGAAGCCAATAGGTTTCCATTTGTTTATTGAGGTAAAGGCTAAGGTTATATTTGGGTGTGTGCATAGCATTATTTTGCTGCATTGATTGTAAATGTTATCCATTCTTGTAAGTCAGACCTTGGAATAATACGCAGTGCATTCATTCATGGACCTCGGCCTGTGATAACCATTTAAGTGAACTGGGGAATTTGACTTCTCGTGAGTGTTTTCATCTTTTCCATACTTATGTATGCTAAGTGCAGGTTTACAGGTATGCCAGTTCCACAGAACTCTATTCATGTCGTCCTTTTCACGAATCCCTAGGAGCTTCTCTTCTTCACTCAGAGGCTTTTCATCATTGTTGCCTTTATCTTTTTCATCCTTGTCCTTCACAATCATCTTGGGCAACATCATTTCACCACTGATGCTCTCAAAATATTGTTGAATGCAGACCTTAGCGAAACTTTTGGCATGCTCTTTGCATGTCTCATCGAAGAGCCTGCGTTCTGTATCGATGTAATGGGACCAGTATTTGGTTTTCAGAAAGATGGCTTGAGTGAAGCAAGGTCTGATTGCTCTTATCAGAAAGGCCACAAAAGTCATCAGCATTAAAAATGCCCAGCCGCAGGCCTGAGGAAACAAACAGAAAATGTTTTAAAGTCATCACTTGACAAGCTCAGCTATCACTTATGAGGCATTGTGAATAAAGCTGAATTACTATATTTTCATATTTTTTTTACTATTTTTTTAAGTCACCATAAATGTATTTAATTTTAGCTGATGAGCCATGAAATCTCCAGCTTCCTGACCTACTCCCAATTGCCAAATCCCACAAGCTGGAAGACCACCTTTAGGTAAGCAGGTAAATAATTTTTCTTCTTTGTTGTATCAATGTGCGTAAGTGTTGAGCTGAGCTTTTTGTGCTTTTCATGCAATAGTGCTGACATTGTGAAAAATCACCACTGGTTGCAAAACCAATTATTAATCTCAATCTCAATACTTAGACTCAAACTGCTCCTAACGTTCTCTACACCCCCAGAAAATTTAACTGTAATATATGGGTATATTTTTTAAATGTTTTCATGCATCTGAGTTCCCTGTAAACCTTTTCATGTTTGCATGTTTGTGTGTGTGTGTGTGTGTGTGTGTGTGTGTGTGTGTGTGTGAGAGAGAGAGGAACTGAGAGAGAAAGAGAGAGAGAGAGAGAGAGAGAGAGAGAGAGATGTGTGAATACGTGTGAGACGAAGCATAATTTGCTTGTTTTGTTCAGATTTAAGCTTCACGCAAAGTCATTGTATTCATCCATATTCGCCATGGTCACATCTCCTGGTGGGTTTGGTTAGTGTAAACCCACATGGGGTTCAAAGGTTGTAAAAGTCCACATGTTGATCAACAGTTTCATTGTAGACTGTCATCAGTAGGCTTAAAACCAATGTAAATCAAGAAAAACAATTTTGAAGGAATTAAGGCTGACATGCATGGTTCAGCTCCTCATATAAGAATTACTGTGCTGAGATATCTTTGTGTGTGTGTGTGTGTGTGTGTGTGTGTGTGTGTGTGTGTGTGTGTGTGTGTTATGGCTGTAGAACTTGACAGCACTCTCTAAAACTGTGTGTATGTGTGTGTGTGTGTGTATGTTAAAGCTGTAGAACTTGACTCCAGTCTCTAGATATGTGTGTGTGTGTGTGTGTGTGTGTGTGTGTGTGTGTGTGTGTGTGTGTGTGTGTGTGTTAAGGCTGTAGAAATTGACTCCAGTCTCTAGATCTTTGTGTGTGTGTGTGTGTGTGTGTGTGAAAATTACCTGCGACATAACCCGAATGTACCTGGATGCTGCCTCCCCGTTGATGATATCACTTGCGTTGAAGATATTTTTGCAGGGAATAGTGGCCAGCAGTCTCTCCATGTCTTTATCGGGCATGAACACGCGGCTCCGGTTCAGGAATTGGCTCAGATCGAGCTTAGCGCTGTAGGCACACAAGAAGCTCTTTCCGTCCATCAGTGTGACTGCGATCCACACGGAGGGAGCGATGAGCGCGCGCTGGGTCATGGAGCAGAGCATGTAGCGCAGCACAGACGGTTCTTTCTGCCGCTGGCCTGTGGGTCTCTTCCACTCCTCAGTCAGCACAGAGATGTTATTATTCAGCACGTACCCGAGCATAAAAAACCACAGTGGAGGAATGATCAGAATTCCCACCCCGTACGCGTAATTATACTCCGGCAGACACGGACAGGTGAACTCGAAGGTGGAATAGAGCTGTGCGCTCGCCAGGGCCATGATTCCACAAATACCGTTCATAAAAGACTCCTGGTTAGCTTGTAGGAACTGAAACATCATCCGAAACTTATCCATGTTGGCAGAATGGCGTTTGGAAACTGATCACAAGGCGAGAAAACTCTCAAACAGCGTCGAATATTTGTATTTTAAAATAAAAAAATCCTAAATACAATTTTATTTAATCCTACATACGATCTCACTTCTCAGAAATGATAAATGAGTTACCGGAACAGACGAGCCGCTTCTCTTTACGCGCAGAAGTGAAGAGTCGCAGGAGCGCACACCTGGGCTTCGTCCCAAACACTATACTATCGGATCCAGCTGTAGGCTTATGTCAGGTCATGACGTCACCTGGCCTGCAGTTTTGACATGCTATTTAGGAGGCTAGTGTGTGGTTTGAGACGTAGCCGTGGATGAGTGCGCATTTGGCCGCTCCTTACCGCCCAATACCTCTTTCATATAATCCAATTAATTTTTTGTTTTTATTTAACAGTGTGCGAATATTTAACAAGGCTAATTTGCTTTCAGCTAAAAGTTTATTATAATCATTTATCATCGTCACATTTAAGCATTCAAGCACATTCTTATAATAATTAATAGCTCTTATGTGGCACAAAATCAAAGAAATCTACTCAGGTCAATCTCAGCAAGCGTTGAAGTCTCTTTATTGTATTTACTGACATATGGATCTCAACGACATTTGCATCATATTCATATGCATATCACTGCTGAGGAATGAGTGTGGGGAGAGCCATGCAAAACCAAACAAATCCAGTCCTGGCACAGGCAAATCTGAGCATGCAAGGTTTCTAACTCGACTGTCAAAAGGTCTGGTCCAAACTGAAGTAAAAAAATCCTGTTTGTTTTTGTATCTGTATGCAATATCTTTTATTAAATATAGCATTTTTTCCCACAATGGTAGCACAAAATTTTTACTCAAGGCTTTACACGAGACCTTGAACATGATTAAATCCTTAATTTCTAAATAAAATAAACCACTTATTTCTAACTAAGTTAATGGTTTTGGAGGAATATACTTTGTGAAATTTCCATTACCACAATTAAGACCTTTAAATTCTTTTTGAATCGATTTCAGCGGGTTCCCTTACATTTACACTTCACTTGTAAGTTTTATTTCTTATATTTTTTAAATACATGCACTAGTAGAATCTGTTACTGTCACTTCACACATCAGAGTAAAGTATATGTCCATTAGGGTCTTCCCAAGAAATGCATTTAGTAGGTCTATACACCATCTTGGTCACATCCAGCTCAGGTCTGCACTGAAACCAACTTTCAAGCAGGTGATCCACTTGATCCTTGCTGGTCACACCGTGGAGGCGCTCATCTTCTTCCTCATTCTCATTTTGGCTGTTCTTGAATCTGAGGTTGGGGGAAAGTGGCATCCTGAGAACCTCGTTGTCTTCAATACTCTCAAAGAATTGCACTACACATCTTCTGGCAAACTCTCTGGCATGATGGACACAAGTCTCATCAAAAAGCTTTGCTTCAACATCCAGGTAATTGCTCCAGTAACGTGTTTGGAGAAAGGTGGCATAATTGAAGCAGGGTTTAATCACTCGAGCCACTGCACCCAGAAAAATAAGGCACAGCAGGATGGACCAACCTATTGCCTGAAAAGGTAGCAGAAAAAATTTACAATATTTATATAATCATATAGACATCAAGCAGTTGTTTATGTCCAACTTAGCTATAAACCTTTTCAGGTTATAATAAATTGTACTTTTACTCTTCAGTCTAAAGAGTCATAGAAACAAATGATGCTTGGTGGTCTGTAGATGGTGTGGTAAAAATGTGAAAAGTTCACTCACTTGAGAGTAACATCGCACATAGCGTGAGACAGCTTTGCGGAAAGCGTTGTCTTTAAAGATGCTGTCTTCCTTACAGGGCACCTTCGCCATGATCCTGATCTGATCCAGACCGGTGTCATTGGGGAATCCACTGAAGTGTTTAGGGTCCACACTCATGCTGAAGGCACAAATGAAACACTTTCCATCCAGTAAAGATACCAGGATCCACACCATGGGAGCCAACATAGCCCTCTGCATCATAGCTGAAAACAAGTACCTATACGAGAGTTGCATGTAAAAAAAAATAAGATAAAAGAGAGAATAAGGCTGATGGACTGAAACATGTTTAAGAGAAGACTACCAAAATAGACTTGTATGATAAAAAAGATGTAAAATATTTATTAAATTTTCAGTGCAATATGCAAGAGAATATCAAAGAGAATGCTTACTTGACAACTGCTGGATTTTTGGCCCTCATGCCTGGGGGTCTGGTCCATTCCTCCATCATCACTCCGGTATGCCGGTTAACCAAAATACCGAGAAAGAAGAGAATAATCGGCGGAACAAACATCACACCGAGTGCGTACATTTTATTGTACTGCGGCAGACACGGGCAGTTAAAGTCAAAGCTCGTGTAGAGCTTCACGCTTACCAGAGCCAGCATTGCGCATATACCATTAGAAATAGACTCGGAGTTCGACTGAAAATACTGCAAAACTACCTTTAAGCGATCCATGAGGAAATCTAGAAAAACTATTAGAATTTAAAAAAAAAAACCCAACGCAGTGTAGTAAAGAGTGTCGGCTGTAGAAGCAACTTATGCAACCCAGCTGTATCCAAATTACGCAGACAACAAACAATCCGCTTTACCCTATCCCTTCGTATTTAAAGACAATTATAAAACGCTTCAAACGTGCCGTATTTAGAGCCCATTCCAGTATTTGTCGATTACTTTTCGGTTATAAAAAAGTCAATGGCATTAACCAACCCCTGTCTAAGTGGAGACACTAACTCAGTCCAACACACCATGAGTGCAGAAGCTCCAGCTCTTCCTCTGCTCCACCCAACAGGTGCATAACCACACAGCATCAAAGCCGAACACAGTAAAATAACACTAGAGGACAGTGCACAGTGCACAGCACGAAGTGAGAAAAGATGAGACACATGACATGGCAATGTGTTCTTTTGGAATTATATTATTAGGAATGGCTGGAACCCCCAGACCAATCAGTTTTGCCCGAAATTACCTCTTATGAAAACAAATAATAAACAATTCTTTCTAACTTCTTTCAAACATAAAACATGCACATGAGTAGATATAGCTTACATTCAAACTTAAAGCATGCATATAGGTAGACTGCCTACATTTAAACATAAAACATGCATATAGATAGGTATAGTCTACATATTAAATGACTTTTTAAAGCAACAGAACTTTACACACAGTATGAGTCCTCCGCTGTTACTCTGAAGGATACAACTCAAGAAGTATGAATATGGATTTGGACTGCAATTCATATAAACAGTCTGCTACGTTGGCATAGGACAACAATCACAGTGGACATTTTTACACTCGAGTCTCCATCAATGAACAGTTCATAACCCCAACACTATAATGAATAGTTCAATTCATTATACCACATCTTTGGTGTCCCCCAGATGTGGTTTCCTTGTGAGTCCTCTCAAGGTTTCTTCCTTATTCCAGGATGAGTTTTTCTCAGTGTCATCACTTAATTGCTCATTAGGGATAAACATAGGTACTAATTTATCAATTTAATAATATTATTACTAAAAATATAAATAAGTATATACATAATCTATTTATTTTTGCAAAGCTGCTTTGGTACAAGGTCCATTGTTAAAAGTGCTGAACATCTTTTCTTTCATTTTGAATGTGTAATTTGAACTATTGACCATACTATAGTTTTCACTCACAACTGTTAAACATAGTTTTATATTGTTTGTGTTTTCTGTGCAGAATTGCTGTAGCCCTGTGCTTTCTTATTAAAAATCCTGCATTTCCTTCCTAAAGTCTTCTTGAATTGTATTTTTAAAGTCTATCTGTATGCTGTCCTCTTTGAAATATAATATAATGATGGATTTTTCCAGGGAGAGCTCCAGAGATTTGGGAGGTGGTTGTATAAAAGAGGGCACTAAGCAAACTATCCAAAATGGTCAAACAGCATATCTTCATTAAAAGACTCATTCAGCTTTACCGTAGCAAGAAACTCTTAACAAACAGAAAAAACTATTCACTGCTGTGCCTTGGAGCATATTTCTAGAATAAACTCACTGGACTTTATCTTTGCAATGTGTATTCTGCTTACTGCACTGATACTGCTCATTATACATTGCACTGTACAACTGTACAACTGTGTTGTCTCTGTTAATCACAGCTAAATCGCTGCACATTGTGTTTCCAGTTGTGCTGTTTTGCAAAAATTACATCACACATTGCAATAATCATTAAGCGTCTCTTTTATTGTCGTTCCAACCATATACACAGTACACAGTGAAATGAAACAATGTTCCCTATAGGACCGAGGCACTACAGCAGACAAAATAAACAAACAAAAAGAAACAAAGAACTACACAAAACTATTAAAACCCATGTGCAACATTTACTGCAAAAAAGGACAACATAAGACAAGAAGACAGAAAAACACAGTGACTGTCAACACATTAGATACAAAGACACTATAGCACTGACCAGTACGGTACAGAAGGTTTGTGCAAATAAATTGTCCGTATAAAAAAAACTAATATATATATATAGATAATTATTCTGTGCAATTAATCAGATTACCAGGAGTCAGGTCGATTTTTCTGTATCTATTTGATATATATATATATATATATATATATATATATATATATATATATATATCAAATAGATACAGAAAAATCGACCTATTTATTCATCTATCTGTCTCCTGGTAATATGATTAATTGCACAAAATAATTATCTTTAGTAAAGTAAAGCTTTAAAGATACACATTATGTAGTTCCTAGGCAAAAGATACATACTAGAGGAATTCAAGGTGTATATATGTTATTTACATTTTTAAAATACAAATATTTTACATATATCATTTTTTGTTAGTTTGTTTCACCTGCTTCTCTTTTGAATATGAATAAAATATAAACTTAAAAAATAAACAAATTTCGTTTTATTAGAGTGTGACTTTTTGTGTAAATCATGAACATATACATGAACAAGGAACTTCTCAAAACATAAGACATCAACTGAAACATGATCTTATAAAAACAGGCACCCGTAAAGTGGGACGTTGCAGTTCTTCGATCAAACGCTAGGCGGACTGTACATTATTTTGCCTAATAACCAGAGAACAACACTGAATTCCACTATATAAATTATAGTATGCCACAATCAGTGTACCAAATATTTTACTGTGGGGACATGCTCCTGCCTGCCACAAATAAGCGACACTTTTTATTATCTATCTATCTATCTATCTATCTATCTATCTATCTATCTATCTATCTATCTATCTATCTATCTATCTATCTATGGTTTGGTTTCATAAAGTTGCAAAGCAAAAGGAATGTTGCCAAACAATGAACTGTCTGACCAAAAGAATATTTACAGTATATCTGGTAATTTTTTTGCATTTGTAATTACAGTTCATTTTTAAGATGAAAATAATTATTCTAAATATATTTTAGATTTTCCATAATTACCTTTGATGTGAGAAAAAACAAACCCTGAGCAGCACTGAAATGAAACCAGGACGGCGGGGAAATCGCGGACTTGGCAACTCAGGCGCCTTGTTGATAAGCCAGTTTCACGTTGATGCCAAAACGGTGAAATATATTTAGTAGAAATACAATACTATATACTCTGCGAGCGGAGTGTGAGGACAGTTTTGTATAGTAAATTCTGCTTCAGCTCATCCGTTCTTTTGGAGAAGTAAAAAAAGAAAAGGAAAAATGGACGGAGGCTTTGCTCCAGGAAATGACTACTAATGTTCTCCGCCTCAACCCACAGAGTCTAAAACACCCGAGTCACATTTACTGTTTCACTGCGCTTCTTCTTAGACCATGGACCACATGGAGATGAAACTCTGAGAGTAAAACGCTGAAAGGTTTGCTTTTTTAATTTGTCTGAAGAAATTGATGCTAAATGTAACTGTTTAAAAATGAGAAACTAATCCAACGAAAAAGGGGGAAGTTGTCGAGAACCGTTAGTTTGAGTTATTTACGTCATTGTGGGTGAAAAGAGCTGCATGTAGCTACACTTTAACATTATATAGTCTTAACATGGTTTAACTCAACTGATGTTTCTGTAAACAAAAAAAGTAATGCTTTCAGACTGCTGATTATAGCTGATTTGGCCGATTATAAGATGTAGGATGCTTTTGTATCTTGTTTTGTATCTTTCATAAAGAAAACAGGCGTTAGCCACATGAGCTCAAAAGTAGGTGTATTTCTAAATATATGCTGGTATTTACTAAAAAGGTGTATGGCTTACACCAAGGATCTGGCATGGAGAAGCTGGTGTTGGATTTATGATGATCTCAAATGTTGAGCTATTTTATGTATTGCTCAGTAGCTCCTAGATTTATAACCACAAATTACTGTATAAGACTGTAGAAATAACATTACTCATAATCTTCCACTCCAGTGCTTCTCTCTTCAGTGTTCTGTATTGTTTAAAGACTATAATCACACATAATCTTGATGTCACCCAAATGAGGATGGGTTCCCTTTTGAGTCTGGTTCCTCTCAAGGTTTCTTCCTCATAACATCTAAGGGAGTTATTTCTTGCCACAGTCACCATGGCTGCTCATCAGAGATAAATACACATCATTCACCTTAACTCTTAAATTCTGTAAAGCTGCTTTGAGACAATGTCTGTTGTGAAAACCGTTATAGAAATAAACTTGACTTGATCTCAGGTTTTATCCACACTAATAGATATCTATCCAGCGCAGAATAACACTACAGTTATTATGATACACTGGGACTGACGAATTAAAACAAATATTCTGTGGGCTTTTATTTGGGGTTCCTTGACACACTGCACTTTACATCATGTATTATGAATGAGGGTCACAAAGCAATGCACATTCTACCGCCAGACAGCACCTCTGACACCAAGGACAACCAGAGAACCTGTCCTGCTTTCCCATTGACATAGAGCATTTTGTTCATGATAACACTGTCCACCTTCAATAAAACATGGTGAATTACAGACATTTTTCATATGTGACATTGTATGTATTCTCTTTAATACTTTAGTTCATGCTAATGTTTGTTAAGACGATGCATGAGGGAGAAGTGCAAAAGTTAAGAAGAAATGTATTAGAATAAAATATAGGAATTTTTGTATTTAATTTAATTTAAGAATGGATCCTTCTTAAGTGTTTTGTCCAGGACCCAGGAAAGTTGTATGGCAGGCCTGCATACAGATGTGTAGAGATTTTCCCTAAATAGACTCCAAATACGATGTCTTTTACATGACATTGACTGGTGAAATGATCACAATCCTGTGTACTAAATTTAACAAATGAACTTGTGTAGACAGGAAGTCTTGTTTAAATCCGCTAGTTTGTTTACTGATTTGATGACAAGCATTATTACAAAATAACCAGCCTTTCAAAATGAAATTTAAAATAAGCAATAGATGTTGGCATAGAAACGGGTAATCTGTTTACGTTTTTATTAGATTGCCAGTAACGGTTTTAAGGAAACTTTTCAGTTTTTTTTCTCATGGATTTTGGTTTGTTTATGAAATGTGAAATGTTTTGCACAACTGAGTTTAAGTAATGCATTTTACTGTGCAAATGTTTGTACGGATTGAGATCTGCAAATTACACAATTTCCTGTTTGTTTCCTTCCTTTACATTCACTGCAGCCTCATTCAACTTAAATTTTAGATGGTTCATGCTTTGCTGACCACGTCGTGCATTCAGCAAAATGACTTAAAAATAAGCCGATTCTTGTTCACTAAAATGTTTAAAATGTACACTTCTTGTGATGCCAAACATTTTAAGACATGAAACAGTGTTATAATAGAATCTTATTAATTCTTTTCCATTCTTTATATTAAACTGTAACATTTGACCTTTTCCGCAGATACGCAGGGATGCAGGGGTATATAGCACGGGTTTGTGTGTTTGTGGCAGCTGCTATTCTCAACCACCCACTGCTTTTCCCAAAGGAGAACACTACAATCCCCGAAGAGGAACATGACGTTTTGGCCCGAATGAAGGAGCATGAAGAGAGACTGCAAGCAGAACATGAACGCCTTGAACAAGAGATCTCAAAGGCAGATGAAGAAGTGACAAACTCTAGCATTGACTACTATGGTTGGTACTTCTGGAGCACACTTTCTCTTGTCATTTTTTTTACTATTGAAGTTTGTAGACAGGACATGATCTCTGGTGATGCACCTGACCATATTGAAGATAATGAAGCGTACACCAATGGTGGATTTGTCAGTCCTAAGAATCTGATTTTCGACAAAAGTGTCCTAAGCAACCTTTGTGAGACCAACTTTAAATCATTTGTCCATGAGTGTGGGAGAGTGCAGGAGTTTGTTGAAGGCTTTGCAGATGACCTTCTGGAAGCTTTTAGGAGCATTTGTGACCGTGAGTTTGACATGGAACTTGAGGACTTTATTGGAGTGGGCAGCATGTTTGAGTCCTGGAGAGTGTATAAGCCTTTTATGTCTGACATCATTGTGCCATTTGTAATACCAGAACCATACCACTTTCAGTTTGAGCTTTGGTGTGGTGAATCGTCTAACATCCCTTTGGACATGCAAGGATGTGGGAGGATTAAGTTGGTAAAGATTGGTGAGAATTGCCCAGACTGCCTCTCTGGCAATACCGCACTTGATGATGATATGCTCTGCCTGCTACACAACAAAAAACACAATAACAAAGCCGATGACCATGCTTTGGAAGAACTGCTCTGCTCAAGAAACACTGCTTATCTGTCTAAAGATCAGTTCATGAAATGGTTCCAGATCTCAGTGACCAGAGCATGGGGGCGAATCTCGCACAAATATGAGTTTGAGCTCACTTTCCGAAACCTAGATTTCCCTGGTGCCTTGAAGGTCAGGTTCAAGTCAGGAAAGGTTGTTGTTTTAAACATCACACCTGCTATTCAACTTGAAGACACACATGCATACTTTATCTCTTATTTTCCTTCAGACACCAGTAACACCACAGATGTCTACTGGCATATCTCATTCTCTGTTTATGAAAGAAACTTGCTCAAACACATGGCAAAGAAACTTCCAAGAAACTCTTGTCATCTCCGATGCCTACAGCTCGTTTCATTCTTGCACAAAAAACAGTCAGGTCTAGGAGGTAAAAGTGGCCTTACAAACTACCATCTAAAAACTGCATTCTTGCATCTACTATTGAGTAAATCTCCTACATCATGGAGACCGCTAAACCTGGACCAGAGATTGCGGGATTTGTTGGCTTTTCTACAAAAAAGCCTACAGGAAAAGAGGCTAACTCACATTATCATTGGGAATCCACTTGTTCCACTTGAAATTGGGGTTCCAGCAATATTTCAGGTTGCAGAACCAATAAACCTTTTCAGGCCTCTAGTGTTACAGAGGCAGGTCTATGCAAATATAGTGGAAAACTTTGAAGAGATGCTCAGAAATGCACCAGTGCTTATTCGAGAGTACACATCACACTCAGCCAACGGTGGACTCAATTCAGCCATTGACAACAACTTAAGAGGTTCCACATCAGTCGTGGAGACCACCAGAACATAACTGCGTACATATTTTTTTATGCACTGAATTACTTAGTACTAGTTGTACATTTGATTAGAAAAGCACTTGTGGTTTTGATGATTGTAGACAGGCAGCTATTATGTGCTAATGTGTTTATATCAAAAAAATAAATGCTTGTTTAAGTGTAATGTTAAAAAAATAAATCATACACAATTTTCTTTGTTTTTAAGTGCCTTTTCATGGATTGGGTATGTTTTCCTTTAGTCAAATGCATGATAACTATTTTCATAGTGCTTTGAATATCATCCTATACACTGTTTACACAGATTTGGTTTTCACCTGAGTTTTATTTGTATTACCCTGAAGTTATTGAGATTTTTACAAAGCATCACAGGTGTAAATTATGTTCATGTTCTTGGCAGGAAGTGGACTAGTGATTCTTAACTGCCTGTAGGTGTAAATGAGTGTGTGCATGGAGTCCTGCAGTGGACTGTAGCCTGAATGCATGCAGGCTATAAGTATATTCACGCTCTTGATGAAGGGATTACATACACTGCAAATTAGATGGCCCAAGAACAAAAAAATTCAAAGAAAATATGCAAACTTGATATTAAAGAAGCTGTGTTTAATTTCATCTCATGACATTTTGTGACGAGGCATTATATTTGTACAAAAGCTTGTACGGAAAAAACAGTGGATGAATTATAGTATTTCTTGTAGCTATTTCAGTATAAACATTTTTTTTTATAAACCATGGTCATAATTGGGTTTTCCCTCGATGAATGAGGTAAAAAAGACCTTGTGGTCATCTGTGCTAAACATGAGTGCCTTTACTGCTGGATCCTCCTTCATGAGCAAAATCCAGTTTTTCAGCTCTGCAAGGCCATCCAGACATCTGTGGAAGAATCAAAGTGTTCATATGTAAATCCATCTGAAACTATACATATATTCATTCTCGAAATGCAGTTTAGAAAGTTAGGATGAACTGTATGAAAAAAAATAGAAAAAAAAAAAAATAGAATTTAACTTTGCACCACCCAGCTGCTGTAAACATAATGGATCTGCTTTGGTCCAGATGTGCAATGTTTTATTCTATTTATTTTATTTTTTGTTTATTTGCTTGCTTTTATTGTATTCTTGTATAAATAAGAAATCATACTGTTTAAGCTGCCAGGCCTCCACCCTCTCGAACCATGGCCAGATCAGGTAGTCAATCATAGTGACTGAATTGCCTCCAAAGTATTTGGTTTTCCTGTTAACCAAAACCTGCCAAAGAATGTAATGAAAATAAAATAAATACAGTTTTACATACAACACTAAAGTTAGTCAGTGTGGATGGTCATTTACTACTTTGGGGTAAAAATATAATTCATTTCAAATAAGATAAATGATATAATTATCATTTAAATATTGCACTCTACCTTGTTCAGTTTGCAGAGCTTTTCCTTCAACTCTACTTCTAGTGCTGACACATCCTCACCCTTCATTCTAGTCATGGGAATTTTGTAGAACAGAGGAATAACCTGAAAGTAAAAAAAAAAAGAATTTTTCGTGATTGTTGTATTACTGGAGACTCCTTAAGTGCTTGTGCTTTTAAAACTCCTTAAAGCTTCAAACTGAAATTCAAAGAACTGTGAGAAAACAGGCTCCTGACATGGTTTAAAATATTCTCCTATGTTTTGTAAATACCGGTACTTGCGGCTTATTGTGGGAATAAAGGACATACCTTTGAGTAATCCTCCAGCAACATCTTCTGCTGGGCTTTTGCAAATGGGTCAGTGGGATAAAGTTTCTTCTCAGGGTATACCTCATCCAAGTATTCACATGTGATTGCCGATTCACAGATTATCTGACCATTAGGGTCTCCAGGACAGGCACTTGGCCAAGAGGGTTCTTTTCCAGGTACCATTCGGGTTTGTTTTTCAGATCGATGTTGATAGTTTCAGGCCTACAGTGAGATGGTGGGAGTAATTATAACTTCTTATATTCATAAGATAAATTCTATTTTACTCTTTAGTAGCAAATAAATTCTGAAGTGCTATGCACACTCAAGAAATTTGTACTTATGGTAACATGTGGACTTACTCTATACCCTTGGCACTTAGTACCAGTCTGGTTCTCTGGGCATATGGGCAGAATCTCATACTATAGATGCGTATCTTGCCATTGGGTACAGCCCCAGGAGCGCAGCTTCCTGCAAAATATATCAGATGCCAAATAAACAACCTAAGCTTAGATCAATGTAATGGTGTACAGAAAAATGGGTATTTCTATTATATTCTGTAGGTATATTTAATACTGTGTTTTCTTGTCCTATTAAAGTAAGATTCACTGCAAATCAATGCAAAGTTATTCAGACTGATAACCTTTTTTTTTCCTATAGAGAAAGGTTTCTATCTTGATTGGTATTCATTTCCAGGAAGACCACACACATCTCCTTCACCAGGTACCAGGGTTGAATAAATGGTTTGAGGATTATGATTATTATTTGTGTAACTGGTTATAAGTTCTGACCTTCTTAGTCAATAGACTGTATGCCCCTTCCTGTATGACTTATCAATTTAGATGCCCACCATCACCAAACCCCAAACTGATAAAAGATGTCCATCTTTCCAGCACTGTTTCATGAGCATTAGTGTCTATGCTAAGGTGTTGAAGCTGTTCTGGAGATTCTTGGCCCAACCCTAAGACTCTGTTATCTGTTCCTTTGGGACACACCTGCAGTCTTATATAACATGATTAATATTTTCATTAAGGTCCAGTGACTTGTTAGTGCATGTTTTAACCCCTTACTCCACCATGTCTATTTTGCTGAGTCATTATGGGGGAAAAAATTATGTTTAAAGATTTGCAACAAAAATTCCCTATAATTATTATCAGTGAACAATACCTCAATGTTGTTATGCATGGCATAGCAGACAAAATCAGAACCGTCTTGAGGATTAATAATGTGTAAACCATTGTTCATAGTGCTTTGAATATCATCCTTTAGACTGTTAAAAAGAAGGTTTACACAGATTTATTCTTGACAAACCCAGTGTGTAAGGGAAGTGAGTTTTGTTTGTTTTATATTGGAGCAATTGACATTATCACAAAGCATCTTAACAGCAGTGGCAGAGTGGTGCAGCATGCTGAACAGCGATCTCACAGCTCCAGACCCACCAGGATGATCTTAGGATTCCGTTTAGTTCATGGCAGGAGATGGATTGGTGATTCTTAATTGCCTGTAGGTGTAAATGAGTGTGTGCATGGTGCCCTACAGTGCACTGGTGCCTGAGTGCATACGTATATTCACGCTCCAGATGTAGGGATTACATACACTGCAAATTCGACTGCCCGAGATCCCTAAACAGGACAAATCTAGATGACTAAGAATAAGTGCATCAATCCTGAGACAGTAGGTACAAAGCTAGACCCCTAATGAGAAAGTTCAGGGTAAAAGTGTAAAGATGGAAACATTAGGTGTAGTTAAAGTCCATAAGGGACACCTTCTCTCCTCAGTGCAGCAAACAAAATTAATAAATGAACAAACTTGGAATTAAACAAAGCATTAATATGGTTTCATGGCATTTGATTAGACATAAAACAATGGCTAAATTACAGTACAGTACCTTGTAGCTATTTCGGTATATAAGCTATATTCATAATTAAGATTTTGCTTCAGAAATTAGGTACACAAAAGCTTTGTGTGCCTTAAGATTATTTAATCTGTACTTTTGGGTCACACCCACATACTTATATATCATGCTTCATATTTTCATTATAGTCAAGTGGAAAGTAAACAGTTGTGATTTGACAGTGCATGTTTTAACCCTTTACTCCACCCATATCTATTTTGCTGAGTCATTATGGATAAGAAGGAAAACATTTTTTTCACATTGTAAACATTTAAAAAGTGTACAGATTTGCTACAGAAATTGCGTATAGTTTTATCAGTGCACAATAGCTCAATGTTTTTCTGCCTGGTTATAGCAGATAGAAACAGAACCTTTGTAATAGTAAAAAAAATGTGTATCTAAAATCATATATTTGCTGTAGTGAGAAATGCAGAAGAAAACCAGTTTAACTGCTCAGTACAAACAATGGACTCCTGAACAAAACTAACTTTTGCATTTTGAGTATAAACAGTCATTATTATGTAAATGAATCAGCATCTTGAAAAAAAACTATTCGGAGCAAGAAATAAAGAAATACAAGTTTTGTGATAATAATAAAAGAAGATTCTGCAAGCCGTATACGAGTTTATCTGCGGATAATGAATGCGTGTGTTTCTTACCTTTTCCACGGCATTTCTGAGTTGAAGCCATAATCAGGATCTGGATATGGAAGTAAAAAGTGTGATTATGGTTGTATTAATAAAATACAAAGCGCTAAGTAAAAGTTCAAGTTTGCAACAACAGATCAGTTTGTGTTTTCCGATTTCCGGAAAAAAAATGTGCACGGCTCATGACGTAATTTATGCGCATTAAAATGAACTATGTGTTGTGTGTATTGTAAAATAAAGAGTTCCCAATGACAAGGAATCAATATATTCACCTGTAGGCTGTGTGATAGCAGGAGGAGGAAATATGAGATCTGGTTTGAAGGCTGTATACAATCTGTTAATGTTCCTCTCTGTATACAATCTGTTGTCTTAGGAAACTTGAGAAGGGTCTGTCCGACTCCGGAGTCATAGTGCTCTTTAAATATTATGCAAATAGTACCCGGATATGAAATTACCTCCAGAAATGGTGAAAGAGTTGACTCCATGAGTCGGCTCTTTTAGCTGAACGTTCAGAAAAGGCATAATGTATGAGTCCGTATTTCTTTCTTTCTTTCTTTCTTTCTTTCTTTCTTTCTACCTGTTAGTCATTACTGTGCTCTTAGTAAACAGCCGAAAAGCTTCATTTGAAACTTAATTTAATCAAACTTCTGGCCACAGTGTAACCACAGGACAATACCTCAATCCCATAATGAGTCCGTTAATTGAGTGCTAGAGCATCTGAGATAAAACTCAAAATAAATGCAGGTAGTCGTCGACTTACAACCTATGCAACTTACGACCATTCGACTTTACGACCACAATCGCTAGCTGCGGCGAACGTTATTTTTTACCAGCTTCCGGCATAATTTTACAGTACTGTACATATAGCCTACTCTACTTATGACCAAATCGTGTTACGACCGATTTGTCTGTCCCAATTGTGGTCGTAAGTCGACGACTACCTGTAATTGAATATTGAGGATGTTTAAAGACATTTAGATAAAAAATAACAACATGAACCGTGAATTAATTCTCTTGATTTCGATGCTATAAATCATGTCACTGGAAGTGACAGTGTAGAGAACATAACTCAGGGCTCGATTTCAGACTGACCCTGTATTTCCCCGCCTCCTGTCACAGAGCCAATCAGAGGCCCTTTTCCCTAAATTAACTCCTCATGCTCCACACTGGCTGATTTGTTGAACGATATACATGAGTTTTTAGCCCAAAGAAATCCATTGATTTAGTAGTTGGATTTTATTTCTCTTGTATTTTCTTATACACTCATATGACTAAAGTTTATGGACACGAAACTGTAGCTGGAACACTTACATGGGTTTTCTGAGCATCCCACTCTAAATGGACTCTTTTGAACTTCTAATAATCTTAACTCTTTTTCAGAGCTTTAAAGTGCAGCTGTAGGGATTCATTTATTCAGCACTAATTGTTGTGAAGTCAGGCATTGTTGTCAGGTGAAAAGGTCTTGAGCAGAGTCAGCGTTCCAGTTAATCCAAGAGGTGTTCAGTTGAGTTAAGATCAGGGCTTCGTGCAGGACACTACATTTGTTGACCTTCATACCTGGTTTAATGGATCTCATTTTGTGGTAGAAGGAGTAATTGTGATGCATGTACAGGTCTGGGACTTTAGTGCCAGACCTGACATAGAAAGACATCATATACAGTTGTATGCTTGTAAACTTGGTAGCAACAGTTTGGAGAACCACACCTGGGTGTGATGGTCAGGTGTCTACAAATGTTTGTTAATACAGAGTAATAGCAGATCTCCTGACTATATACAGATGTTTTATGTTGAGTGAGATGATAGGTGAACAGACATGACAAGTTCACAATTCCTAGATTTTACTTTTTAAGAATGTCTGACACAAATAGTTTATCACTTCATTGTCATTAAACAAATGATCCAATTTCATACAACTTTTTCCAGACTTGAATGCTTAGCATTGACTTTGACTTTCACAGGGTCTGAGAACAACATTCTTTGAAACACAGCCACCAATAAATGACATTAAAACAATTTTATTACTTTTATTTGTAATGTACAATAAACCAAAAAACATTTCAGTTAAAATTTTACAACTTATCAGTAGGTGTCAAACATTGTCTGATGAAATACATAATGAATTGAAAATCCATCAACCGTCTGTGTAGAGCTGATTATCAAAAAGAGCTTAGTTTCAAAAACAACAGAGAACCAAGATTAATATAGTGATACTCTTAAATCCCCAAACTGACACTAAACAGGCCTTTCTACAGGCATTGCACTGATGACACTATGACACTTCTTTCATTTACCCAAAAAGTAGAGGGAAAAAAAAAAAACTTCAGCACCTTCAGGTTTCTACTCCACACCCACACAACAACTTGCCACTCGTGGGCATGTAGTAATGGACAAAATTTTAATTCATAGATAGAAAGAGAATTTTTATTATAAACAGCTTCCTGGGGCTAGATTCAGTCAGCTTTGTTGGTACAATTCTGTCTTCTTTTATTCAATAATTTTGACTTTCAAGATTATCACTCCTGACGATCCAACATTCACAGTGAGCCTCTAAAGTGCAGATGCTGAACAATAAAAAGACACCAATTCCACATACAATCAGCCCATACAGAGGAGATTTATTTATTTATAATAAATAAACACTTGTGTATTTAAAGCAGTGGTTCTCAGACCAGTTCTCATGGTCACCAGTACAGTCCACACATGTTCTTTTTTTATTTTGCTCGTGTGAGGAACAGAATAACAATCTGGGTGCTCTGACATGGCCTGAGGCCTGGATAAAGAACAATGTTTTAAAAGTGTATGGATAAAATTTGCTTGTGTATGGTGGCATTTTTCCAGTAAAAAAAAAGCCATCATTATATGTGCATGTCATTATGTTGCTACTGCACTATAAACCATGAATTTGATAGATTACTATCATGAAAACCCATACGTGGCAACAGAAATCCATGCAGGTGAAGAATATCATAGTATGAATTAAACTTATAAACGTAATTTTGCAAACAGGGTTTCATACTTAGTCCAGCTCCAGTCTTGCTCCTGTATTGAACAGAATCAGAAACACAAACACAGAGACAAATTACTGATAACGTTTTTCAGAGCTACGCCAGCAATAATTAAACAATCTAATTAATAATTATTAATGACTATGATCATTGTTGAAGCAGTTGACAATATTCACAGGTTTCATAGCACAACAATTGCCAAAGATTTTATTATGGTTTTATTATTCGTTCTGCACCTTGCATGAAACAACATAACTCTCTCATAATAGCGGGGGGGCAGTAGTTCTGTTTTCCAAACAAGGAAAACGGAAGAGCTACAACTGTAAGTTTTTAAAGCAAGCAGCGTTTCTGCCAGCCGCGTGCATTACTAACGGATTTGTGTAGGTTTTTTTCAAATTATGTCTGCTAAGTTGCAAAGACAAGAGCATGCCGTGTTTTCTTCTGTGTGCTCATTCGCTAAGCTAATTAGCCAATCGGATTCTCGTTCTCGCCGACGAGCTCCGCCGCTGATTCAACATGCAGAATCAGCCAAGACAAGGCCTTTACCGGATTTTAGGTTCTTAAATATTCGTTCTTAATCTAGACTAGTATTTCATTGGTTAAATATGATGCTGCTTTTGGAGTGAGAGAGAGAATAATAGAGAGAATGAGAATAACATTTAGAAAATGTAATAAGAAGAACTTTTTGGAACTGTATTGTTATTGAGCTTTCAAACAGCTGTAATTTAGGCTACATGTAGGCACAGGTACAAAAACCTGGTAACCAGTGCACTGAATAGAGAGGCTTGTGTTGTGATACAAATATTTAATTTAAGCAATTTTCTGTATCACGTCTTTTTACGATTTAGATTTTATGGCATGAAGAGGGAAAAAAAAGAATCATATGTTGGTCATCAGCTGCAGCCATCAATAATATATATGTATTAATTTGTTTTATTTATTTATAATTATCATCATATCAAATGATTTAATAACCGTGACAGGACCCATAACTTTTATTTTATTATAATACAGTTTGGTTTAAAGCTAATGTACTTTCACCCAAGTATCAAGCCTGATTATTTAGCCTTCATTTGGGTACCTCTATCTTAGACAATATGATGAGACTTATCATGTGACTTGTACTGAGCAAGTTACTACATTTCCATCAGTAAAAAGAAAACATGTAAGGGTTGCCAAGTATAGCTGCAGGTCAAACAATATATTGCATATAGCTACTGATGTATTAATGGTTGAATATATTGTTGCATCCATTATTGTTCGGTGCACCATCACCAGATTTTCATTACATATACCACTGTTAAATGTTTTTTTATTGTGCATTCACATTTGCTCACTGTTTGTACTAACACTAATAACTACTTAAATATACATTTTGGATGACAAAACATAGTAGAGTTTGAACTCACCACTATACTCTCTGCTTTCTCCTCAGATGTCTCCTGCAGCAGGCTTGTAAGCTGGTTTAAGTACTTTTGATTCTCCTCCAGTAGATAGTTGACCGTTTCACTGAAAAACATAATTAATGAAGTTAATTACAGAGTAAAACTCACAGCTGGTTCTATGTGAACTGAACGTGTGCAGTGAGGAGTTACGTGTCAGGTGGTGAAGGCAGAGACACGGGCAGGCACGGAGAGCAGGACTGCTGAGCATTCTGATACCAGGCCGAGACACAAGGGGATACATCTGCACTGTGGCTACGAGTGGTGTTCTGTGCCTGCAGGAATACACACATTTACAGTTTACTAAACTCCGCACCATTATGAAGCAGCTGAACATGTGAAATTGGTTTAAGTGCAATACTCACACATGCAATTTTTAGTAAATGCCAGAACTCCCTCTGTCTCTTCATCTGCATCTGCATAACGATGCCATCCGCCTCCTTAATGTTCTCCAGTGTCTTTTCAATCTTCGGGAACAATTCAATAATCTTCTGCTTGCTCTGCAGAATTTTACTGTTAAGAAAATCATAAAATTATACAAAAGATTTTATTGAATATGAATACATTTAGTTGTAAATACAATATGTTTTTAGACACTTCACCATTACACCCATACGTTTTTGGGGTCTTCTCCAAACGGTTGCACTACGAATTCTTTTAAATGATGGTCTAAACATGTTTTGTCATGACAATGCTCTTCTGCACAAATCTTTTCAGAAGGAATAGCCATTCATTAGGTAATAGCCAAAGCACAATGCACTTTTGCATTATGTTCAGGATTTTCCTCTGGTGTTTGGTAACTGGTATATGATTTCCCTTCTGACTAAAGCACAGGCTTTTCTTTAAATGTTTGCAATTCTTATCCATGCACTCAGAGCTTGACCATTCTGAGCTCAGTGGTTAGTGCCCTGATTACAGAACATGTTATTCATATAGAAAACATGTGCATTGGTTTCAGGCAACATGTCAAAATAAATCTACAAAAGATACAATTTGTGACATCTTTCATTTTTTTTTTTAACCCTAGTGCAATTCTGCTCCCCTGAAGATGTTTTTCATATTGTGCAAAACAAGTAATCCCATTGCAAATATTTTCTATCTGCATATATCATTGTAATGCACACTTACATACACTTGAACTACAATTTGAAACAGGTACAGTTTGGACATGGCTCCAGCAAGGACAAAAAAAAACATGCTCTGTATTTGCTCTGTTGCATGTGTTGCCGTTCTGATGTAATCTTTTCCTTTCACTTTTAAATAGCACTGATGTTGGTATGCAGATAAACATTTAAAAAGATAAATAACAAAAATGAATGCAACATTGCAATGCCCCTTACAGCTTTTTAGTAAAGCTTTTACTTCTTGTATGTTTTTTCCCATGTAAAGAATGTCTTTAATTCTTTACCTAAGATGTGCATAGAGATCCTTCAATACTTTGTCTTGATTCTGTACTGTCTGAACAATTACTTTGACCATCTCAGAACTGTCACTGTAGCCATGCTGAGAGTCATTCACTGCAGAGAACAACAATACAAATGTTAAAGTGCACATAAAATAAAAAAGGTACCAGTAGTGTTCATATTTTGTATATATTGTAAAACTAATAAGAAATAGGAAAATATTTTCTGAGTAATTTAGTATTTGTTCAATGCATCCTGCCATTTATAAACAAAAGTCAGATATCAAGTAAAAGCTGGTTAGCATCACACATGGGTCATTTGTATAGTTTTGAGTTAGATCCCAAAAGTTATTGTCTTTATAAATTATCCTGTGTTAAAAGATGGTGGACCTGTTTATACAGCTGTATATACAGTTAATGTTTTTCTCCGGCTGGATGTGTGGTACCTGGAATACTTCTGGCTAAAGTAAAAAAATCAGTGTTTCAAAATGCTCCCTCCCTGATTTCTTGTTTTGAAAGTAAAATCATCATACATATTCATGAGCACCTATAATACATGACAATTATCTAACAGATTACTAAGCATTTTACTTCACTCAAAAGCCTTACCAAATGTCTAACATCACAATTTTATATTGTGTAGTCTTTCAATAGACACATTTTATTCAAGGTGGTCATAAAAATACTTACTTTTACATTTAGCTTTCAGCTGTTTGTAAAGTTCAATGGCTTTCTCCTCACTAGAAAGAAAGAAAGAAAATGTTATGGGAAAGAAAAAAAGACAAATTTGTAACAAAAAAATTATAATAATAATTAAATATTTACAGCTGCTCCATGACATCTCCTTGGCGTCGAGCATAAGGACTTCTCTGAAGCTCCACAATCTCAGAGTGCAAGGCCATAATCTCTTCATCTAGATGAGCAATCTCTGCAACCTTAAAAAAAAAAAAAAAGCACAACCATTAGTCATGATCTGTCATTATAATAGTTTTAGAAATCAAATCTACGTTGTAAATATACCTGTCCAAATGCAGCAGCTTTTTCTTCATTGTCCTGCCATGCCTTTAGCATTTTTTCAGAAGCTAGAAAGAATAAAATCAAATCATGCTTTATTTTATTGCACCAAAGTAGAAATGCAAACAAAAACAAATATATAAATCATAAAAATATCTAGGTAAAATAATTATTGTAGCCTCTCAATTAAAAAATTAAGGACTTACATATTCCATACTGCATCTGATCACTGTACTTCTCCAGATCATACTGGATACTACTTTTAAAGAAATCAAGCTTGGCTTTTAACTGCTGTGAACATGAAAACATCAGAGTCTTGTATCTAGTGAGGTTGGTGTTGTAGCGAAGAAGGCTCAACCTATAAAAATGTACATAGGAACAGGAAAAGAAAAGAAATGAGCAAGCCTGAGATTATAAAACCTTAGCATGTTGATATGGAACATGTTAACCTATACTTGTCATACATGGCAGCTCTTTGGCCCTGGAAAAGGCGGCTATAGTCCTCCCTGAGGCCACAGATGTAGCTCACTGCCTCACCCCAAACCTTCTTGAGGGAATTCAAGGGAAGCTGGGTCTTGGTCTCACGTACTGAAAACGAAAAAAAAAAAAAAAAGAAAACAATGGTCATATTGACAAATGATTATACAGAAAAAAAAAGCAGAGACATGTGAAAACTAACATTTTTGACCTTGTATTTTTATTTTATTTCATAAAGCATTTTGATCTGATTTAGTAAAAACAGAGTAAAAGTAATAATTAAATCTTAATAATACAAAATCGCAAATATCCAAATTTCTTGGTATACCCACCGATGAAGTTCACACTCTCTGGAAGAGGCCTGGCAGTAAATGGTCCATTGTACTTGGTTAGGCTCTTATCAAACAGATACACTATGTAGCTGTCCCATCCTCTCTGATACCAAAGGTGAGAGAGCAATGAATCAGGTGAGACTCAAGCTAAATCAAAAAGACAAAAAAGAAAACCAAGAACACTCTTACGACTCCATCCAGAACGCATTGTGCCGCAGGCTTTCTGGGATCCAGCATGACTCCTGTTTCCTGCAGAAGCTCTTGATTCCCTTGATCAATTTTTGTCACATTCTCAATACTCTGCTGCAGCGAGTGAAGGGTCTCCTCAGTGCCCAGACGGAAAGAATGAACCGCGGTTGTAGTCATATTCAAGACGTGCACGACCTAAAAACAAACATATATTAGCCAAAGAGTGCCATCTGCTGGCAACACTCACTAATTACACAAAAGAGCACACAAGGATTGTGATGAACCAACCTTCATATTCAGTATTTGCTCAAGTTGCGCAAAGCATTGTGGTTGTTTAGTATCAGGATTTATTACTCCTCCCCTCTGAACTGGATCCCACTTTAGCATTAACTGTAGCAAACACTCCAAAGGCTCCAACAGCGTGCTAATAGTAAAAAAAAAACAATAAACATTACCCATTTTGACTTTTAAGATTACAGACATCCAGATGAAAGATGTTTCACACTTTAGGTCAAACATTAGGTTAGCTATACTTTACCTGCTGAGATTATTAGGGTAAGGAAGGTGAGTTGAAAACCGCACTTCTCCATTCATATCCTCTATCGCCATGATGTCCTTTGGGCCTTTGTTACGTACTTTGCTAGTCCTGGAGCAAAATAACAATGAGGGTGTGATGACAAATGCACAAAAGATGTTACTAGTGTAAGCTTTTAGAAAATGTAGTTTTTAATTCATTTTTTACTTTCCAATTCAATCAATGACCAGGGTTTTTTTAATTTAATATATAATTATTACACCATTGGGAATGGTGTGTTTCAAACAGTAACTGGGAAGTAAATTAACACTGAACTGAACTTACAATTTAACTGGTTCTACAATACTGAAGCTTACTGTACTCATAATAAATTACATGAAACCATTTCTAAATCATAACACAATTATCCTTCATGCACCATTTGTGTATACTTGTACAGATATATTTACAGCTAGATAGAACATATTCTAAAAAGCTATTTTGAAAAATCACATGTAGCTTGGTAATATTAGAAATGGGGATGTAGATACAATGTGCTGTTGTGTCATCTGTTCTCACACACACACACACACACACACACACACACACACACACACACACACACACACACACACACACACACACACTTCTCAGTAAAGATCGTATATCTCAAAGGATGTGGTTACTGATCATCTTGTTGATGAGGTGATTATCTGTTTTAACACATACTGGTATGTTGGTACATCAAAAATGGATTTTTACTGCAACCCAGGCAAAATCTCTGGCTTTGAGGATGTACCACTCGCAAACTCAATTTAAAGCACCTGTACACCTGCTCATTTATGCAGTTATCTGATCAGACAGTCATGTTACATCACAATGCATAGAATTATACAGAGACAGGTTAATGTTCAAATCAAAGATATGAATGATGATATTGATCGTTACATGGACTCTAATACCAGATGGGCTAGTTTGAGTATTTCATGCTCAGTAAGTCTTTTCAGGGTCATTTACAACCCCTGACATGTTGGAATATTGGTATATCATACAGTAGATTTAAAAAAAAATCCCTGCACTGTTCATTTACATTTTGGAGCACAGGAAAATATTTACATTTTATGTTATGCAGCTTTAAAATAACTATAGAGCAAAAGGCAGTGAACAACTGTTTACATAACATCCTGGCAACATGAGCAATATAAGTATCCCAGACACTACATAAGTAACAAGACTATATTACAGAAGAGAGGAGTTTTTAGATTCTTAAATTCTCCCACGATCCAGTTTAACAGTCATGTGAAATTGCCACATACCATTGCACAGGTTGCAGGTTATGTAAAAATGGACGAAAACCGCAACTACACTCGAAGATCATTGTGCCAAAGCTCCAGTAGTCCACAGTGACTGTGTAGGGTTTGCTCTCAAATAACTCAGGGGCCTGAAACAAATCAGATGAAACCAGTTACTGGATTGTGTTTAAACAACAGCTTAATTTAATAGTGATTAATGGTTCTGTACTTTATCGCTAGTCAGTATTTTATTAGAAAACAAAAAAAAATAGTATAAAACTGAATAGCACTGCTTCAGATAACCCTATTGATTAAAAGGTGTAGGACGCTGCATTAAGGACTCATTATGTGGGCTAGTTAAAGAAAGAAGGAAGAGACTGTCAAATGTACACTTTTTGAAATTTTAAATGGAAATTATTTCTTCACATATCACAGCTTGTTAAAAAGCTGTCAGAGGCTCGATCATGATACAGATGGAGCAGATATGTTCTACCACAAACGAACGGGCTACCACAAAGATTATCTCCTTCAGATTTCATTAACCTAAAAAAAAAAAAAAATATTAAGCAACATGAAAAATAATGATTTTGAAATTCTGGTTTAAAAAAAAATGCCACTCTAAGCTTTGGGTGGATGAATATTTTAACACATTTTGTAGCATTGCAGTTTACACACAGTGCAGTTTACCCCAAAGGCTGCAAAAAATACACAATTTAGTGGAAATTTGTTCTGGCCTGCCTCTGGATAGTGTTCTCTTTGATTCGAGGCCGCTCTGTGCAGCTGGGGACGGTTTCTCATCAATGCCCTGGGGTTCCATTAAAAATTACTGAGTTAAAACAGGAGCTTTGAGGATTTGGATTTGGACTGTAGTTAATGTCAACAGTCTGCTACACTGACTCAGGACTACAGTTTGCTTCTGATCACCATAACTGCACCCCGCAACATCATTTATCTGTAATAAATGGACATTGGGTGCAACCCCGATTCTTTTTATCACCACATTATCTGTGTAAGGCTGCTTTGAGACAATGTTCATTGTTAAAAGTGCTATACTAATAAAAATGAATTGAATGAATTGAATTCATTTAATTTGTGAAGGACAAATGCTTTCAGATATACTACATTTATTCCTGTGATGTGAAATAAGCTACACACTGTGACAATGTGCTATTAGTAATATTATTATTCATCTTTTACTACATTTGCTTCACGTTTTAAAAGCTAATAATGGAAAAAGTTCTAACATGATATTCTACTAAACTAACTCAAAGATATGTTTTGAATAGAGACCTCTCAGACCTTCTGTAAGTCACTATAGATAAGGACATCATCTAAATGCTGTAAAAGTAAGTGTAAATGTAAGGGGCCTGTAACAGGACTAAAAACCAAACAAACAAGTTCTATAGAGCAAAAAGCAGAATCGTGTACATCAGACATTAGTGATACACCAAATTTATAACTATGTTGCTTGTTTTATTTCAGAACCATGTTTCGGGGACATCCATATTCATAAATTACCCTAAAGGACTTACAAGATACTGCAGAGTGCCCACAAACGAAGTGCAAAGGCTCCCTTGATCCAAATCTTTTGCATAGCCCAGGTCTATTATCTTGTGGACCAGCTAAAAGCAAAAATTCCCAGAGTCAGAACATTTTCATATATGTTCATATATACAAACAAATAAACAAACAAGCAGATCGATACCTTTCCATTGATTTCCTGAAGTACAATATTCTCTGGCTTTAAGTCTCTGTGGATGATTTTGTTTGCATGAAGATATTGAATTCCTGAACCTGTTAATACCAAAAATTACATTAGCTCCACATAAATTGATATGATACACGGCAAATGATGAAAAATGTTGTCTCAAATGGGAATACATTACCGACGTCATTGAGTAAGGATAGCACCTCGCTTTCTTTTAGTCCACAGCAATTCTCAGGTTTGCTTAATAACTACAATAAAAAAAGAAATTAGATAACAGAAAAATCAAAAAGAGACCTTTTTTCAAAACTGATTATAATAACCTGAATAATATGATAAAAGCAAAATAAACTAATGGATCAGGGCACCTTACGAAGGTCTCCCCTGGAACAGTACTCCATGGCTAAAAGGGGCAAGTCATTCAAGGCAATGTGTTTCATCTCTTCAGGTACATCCCTTGCAGTCACCACATTCAGGTGGTTCAACCTGCCAAGAGAAATTCAGTGCTGAATATGTTTAAAAAAAAAACTAAGCAGCAGTTCCATTTTTTTTTTTATTTATATATATACACACATACTTTTTCATTATCTGGATCTCTCGACTCCATCGGTCTTTGTTCCTCGCATTGAGTTCAAGCCGACAGAGTTTTACAGCAATTTTCTCTGATGATTCCTGTATAAAATACCAATACACAATTTGCTTACTGCATTGGCCTTGATTACATGTTTACACACAGAAAATATATATACAAAAGGCTCTGTTTATTTAAAAAATACATTTCAGGGTGTATAGATTCAATACGAAATATCAGTACCAGGGGCTTAGATCAGAAAGGATTAGAAATGTTCTAATCCAAAACCTTGATATGTTTTATGAATATTATTTTTGCTGTTGACAGAAACAACACACATCTTTCATCCGAAAAAGAAAAACGCTTTACGTGTGTGCCGCTGATATTTTGCTGAAATACAAAATAATCTGGCACAAATTAATGTCTGCACAGCACTAAACAGTATCAAATCAAAAACAGAAAAACAAAATCACACACTAATGGAATTAGACCCGGTTGAGTTCAATGTTGAAAGGAAAGAAAGGGCAAATAAATCAGATCTAAATGACACACCTGATGCTGATACAAATAGACATGACCAAATCCACCGGTTCCCAATCTCTCTTTCATTAACCAAGCTCCACAGAATTGAGTCTGTTTGAAAGGAGGTTTCTCCATCTATTCACAGCAGAAAGAAACCATCTCTTATGGATTTGAGAACGCACACATTTCATACAATTGCCTCTGAAAACTGAAAATTCCGGTTTTTAATTACATGTTTAGTAACATGTTACCAGCAACTGAGTCATTATTACACACAGCTATCACCACACATTCTCCTAATAATATATTCGACTTAATGTCAATGCTAGCTGGTCAAAGCCAGCTAACATGATCTTACCCTTGCTAAGCTAGAGTCTGTGTTGCTAGCTAGATGAAAGCAGGCGAATGTACCGTCGAAATTTAAAGAACTTAACAATTGAAGGTGTTGTTTGATAGAAAATAACTACGATATCCATTTCATTTTGATTACACAGCAAGTCATTTGAAGTGTAAGTTTGAACGGAAAAAAAACAAATAGCTGAATTAGAAAGCTCTACGTAAACAACTTAATGTTACGCCCCGCAGCCAGTCAATTAGCGAAGATGCTAAAGACAACGAACCACCTAGCTAGCGATGTCTGCTTCCCATGACACCATTTGTCAAACAAAAGCCCTTCACGATAAAGATTAGTCCCAAACGAAGTATAAATCAATGCGAATTAAAGAAAACTCTACTGCACACTGCTCATAACAACACCGCAGAAAAGCTAACTAGCTAACGTTAATACCCGAGTCGAAAAGCGAAACAAGTGTAATGCGCATGCGTCGCGTTACCTTGTGTAGCTGATCTGGAGCCAGTTTTCCTTTTCGAAAATAAAGTCTTTCGCTGCTGAAGAGAAGATGAACTGATTCCGGATCAGATAAGCGTCGCGACTAGATAATGATAACGAGTTTGTGTGACGTGTGCTGGTCAGTGTACAAGCAGGATTTTGCGTTACAAGAGTGCGTCAGAATCTGGGTCTTTCCTAAACCACGTCTATTTGAACACATTACTGTAAGTTAATTGCGCACTAAACACCTTACTTACCTAAACTTACCTTTAGTTAGAAATAAAGTTTGCACTGTTATGTGTAAAATTATGAAATTCTATTACATTTAATTCAAAACCATTTAATTCAGTTAAATTTTATTTGTATTTTAAACAATGGACATTGTCCCAAAGCAGCTTTAGACAAGTAAATAGACAGGAAATAGACATCTCAGCATCATAATTTAGCCCATATTAGTTTATCTCCAATAAGGAAACCAGTGGGGACAATGTCAAGGATAAACTCTCTGTGGTGATATGAGGAGGAAACCATGATCAAGATCAGGCTCAGAAGAGGAACCAATTCTAATCTGGTTGACACTGAATGTCTATTAATTATTAATCAATTTTAGGATGTTATTGTGGAACCATCCTTAACAGCAGTAAGATAAATTCACTTCTCTAGCTTTTGTTCACTGTTCACTGACACAGTTTCCCCTTCAACAAATCTTACCAAATGAATAGCATTAACAAGAAAAGGAAATTCCAAATAAAAATGTAAAACACTTCCACTAAAACGATTACTATGCATAAATGACAACAGATAACAAGTAAATGAATGAAACATGTTTCTCATTATAGCAGAATAATAACAATAATAATAATAATAATAATAATAATAATAATAATAATAATAATAATAATCAGTTGTTTGTGGGTTGGTTTAACCAGTTACAATGTGTTTAAAGCTGTTAAAGTTTCCAGGGGATGTTTATACCTGAAATCATACATTATTTCATGTTCCATCAAGGGTCGCCACAGCGGATCATCCGTCTTCATACTACTCGGTCCTCTACATCTGCCCCTATCAAACCAACTAGCTGCATGTGTTCCTTCACCACATCTATGAATCTCCTTTTTGGCCTTCTTTTTTTCCTCCTTCCTGGTGGCTCCATCCTCAGCATTCTCCTACCGATATACCCTATTGCCCTCTTCTCAAATGTCCAAACCATCTCAATCGGGCCTCCCTCACTTTGCCCCTAAAACGTCCTACATGTGCAGTCCCTCTAATAAACTTGTTTCTAATCCTGTCCATCCTCTTCACTCCCAATGAAAACCTTAACATCTTCAGCTCTGCTACCTCCAGCTCCGCCTCCTTTCTTTTAGTCAATGCCACTGTCTCAAAACCATACAACATCGCAGGTCTCAACACAGTCCTATAAACTTTCCCATTCACTCTTGCAGATACCCTACTATCAAAAAGCACTTCTGCCACTCTTCTCAACTCACTCCACCCTGCCCGAACTCTTTTCTTCACTTCTCTAACACACTCTCCATTATTTTGCTGCATCCTCTACTTTCTGTTGGCTCAGTTTCTTCTCTTTTTGCTTTTTGCTTTATTTCCTGTTTGAGAGTTCGAAAGCAGTGAGTGGAGGCCATTCCCACCAGAACTACGAACACACACTATAGAACCACATTAAAGTATGCAATTTTTCTGCTATGTTGAGCATCCAGCTCATTCAGTATGTGAAGTGTGACATGTTTAGTCAGTCTTTCTCCGTTGCTAGCGATAATTTTATCTGTGAGAAGTGTGAGTTAGTTTGCTCTTTGACAAAGAAGATCTTAGCATTAAAGAAGCTCATCCAGAGGTAGTGAGAGCAAGAGCAGTCCAGGTTCTGTAGGGGAAAGTCTGGATGCCCTAGGTGGAGTTAGCATTCCACCAACTCCGGTATTTAAGCCCTCGCAGCGGAGCGAGTGGGTGACGTCTTGGCGGCATACTCCATAAGCCAAAGCTAATGCTAAGGCTCCTCACGGGAGCACCATTGATCTCCGCTTTACGTGTCCAACAGGTACGCTCTCCTCAGTGAAGCACCCGCTGAGAAACCTGAAAGAGCTCTGGTAGGAGACTCTATTCTGAGGCATGTGAAATAAGCTAGACCTTTAGAGGCACCAGCAGCACAGGTCATGTGTATAGCGAGAGCCAGGGCGCCGGACATAGCAGGTCAGCTTAGGTTTTTAGGAAATCACAGGTTCTCTAAGATAGTTTTTTTACACATGAGCTAATAATATACGCCTTCGACAGTCAGAGGTTACTAAGAGTAATATTATAAAGGTGTGTAAATTAGTGAAGGCAATGTCTGATGTAGTTACATGCTCTGGCCCCACCCCAATGTGACGTGGCGATGTAGCCTACAGCAGGTTATGGTCGCTAAACTGCTTGATGTCCGAGTGGTGCTCCAAAAACAATGTGGGCTTCATAAATATTTGGAGCAATTTTGAAGGCAAGGCTGGCCTGTTAGGGTGGGACAGTATCCATCCCACTCAGGAAGGTGCTGCTCTCATTTCTTGTAGTATAGGTCATAGTCTCAGAACAGCACTAGGTAACAAGTGACTGTCCAGGGCCAAGGCCAGGGAGCAGACAGGCAGGCTAAACCGATCGTCTGCTAGCTGCACTGAGTCATCACTCAGGATCCAATAAATTGAGACTGTGTCTATTCCCGACAATTTAGGAATTCTCAGAAAGTCTGTTTATGTAACCTGATTAACATTAAATTAAATAGGACTGAATGCACAGCCAGCACCTCTGATCTAAATATAGGATTGTTGAATATTAGATCTCTCACGTCAAAAAGCGCTTATTATAAACGAAATTATTACCAACCAAGAGTTTGAAGTAATGTGTTTGATAGAAACGTGTTTAAACCAAATGAATATGTAGCATTAAATGAAGCGAGTTCTCTTGGGTATAGTTACATACACCAGCCCTGTCTAAATGGCAGAATAGGTGGAGTCGCAGCTATTTATAATAATAATCTAAGCGCCACACAAAAGACTAAACACAAATGTAAAACATTTGAAGTTGTTTACAAGAACATCAAATATTTAGTGTCCAAAAGTAGGTCTAGTCAGTCAATTCCATTAATTATTATTTATAGACCCCCAGGGCCCTACTCTGATTTTCTCAAAGAATTTGCAGATTTCATCACAAATTTAGCTACCGTACTTTTTTAGACAAAGCATTAATAGTTGGTGACTTTAATATTCATTTTAATAATCAGGAAGACTCTTTAAGATCAGCAGTTGTGTCCATTCTAGATTCAGTTGGAATTAATCGGAATGTTATAGGACCCACTTATAGCGGTGGACACACTTTTGATTTGTTATTAACATTTGGATTCAAAATAAAAGGTTTAATCACAATTCCACAGTTTGAAGCTATTTCAGACCATTACCTTCTCTCTTTTAAAATCTGCTCAATCATTGGATTAGTACCTCACCAAGTTACCGTGTTAAGCGTACATATACATCAGCTGCAGCAGCAAGTTTGATCAATAATCTTCCGGAAATTACGATATTAATTAGATCTCCGTCTGACCCTGTAGAGCTTGACTGTGCCACTGAATACCTAGAATCAATGTTCTAGCACAGTGGTATATTGATCATATGCGCACCTTAAAACAGACCACTCGGAAATTAGAATGCAAATTCTAATTTAGTGCTGGAACATTAGCTAGATCAGCATATTTCTCCACCCTCATAGAAAATAACAAGCATAATGCTAGATTTTTATTCAGCATGGTAGCAAAAGTAACAGGAAATAAAAGCACTGCACTAACATCCACACCATTAATAGGTAGTAATGATTTCATTAACGTTTTTAATAATAAAGTTGAAAACATCAGGCAAGAAATTCAGAGGATTAATATAAATACAAACTATTTTACAAATAACCCTGTAGACAGCAGTGTAATTATAAGAGACAATCATTTAAAAAGTTTTATTCTTATTCAAGAGAATGACTTAATTTAATTTATTTCCTCAGCAAAATCATCAACCTCACATCCACTTAGGAATCACATTTATGAAATGTATGTCAGGATTTAGGCCTCATCATAGCACAGAGACAACGCTATTTAAGGTGGCAAATTACCTGTTATTGGCCTCTGTTTAGGATTTTGTATCTTTACTTGTTTTGCTCGACCTTAGTTCAGCTTTTGACACCATTGATCATACTATACTGCTTGCTAGACGTTGTCGGAATAAAGGGAACAGCTCTTTCCTGGCTTAGGTCTTATTTGACCGATCGCTATCAGTTTGTTGATGTAAATGGTAAGTTGTCCACACTCTCTGAGGTAAAGTTCGGTGTTCTGCAAGGATCTGTCTTAGGCTCACTGCTTTTATCTTTATATATGCTGCCTCTGGGTGAAATGATACACAGCTGTATATTTCAGCAAAGCCAGATGAGAGAGATCAGCTTAACAATGTTGAGGAGTGCGTAAAGGACAATAGACCGTGGATGCTTGATAACTTCCTTCTCCACAACTCAGATAAGACGGAAGTTACTAGGACCATATGTAGCTAGAAGTAAATATTCCGATTACGTAGCATCTCTGGATGGTGTTTCTATCTCAATGTGTACAGCAGTCAAAAACCTTGGTGGGATTATTGACCCTAGTCTTTTCTTTGAGGCTCATGTGAATAATATTACCAGGATCACCTTTTTTCACCTTAGAAATATTGCTAAAATTAGAAATATGATGTCGTTACAGGATGCAGAAAAAAATAGTTCATGGTTTTGTTACATCTAGATTAGACTACTGTAATGCTTTACTGTCTGGTTGTTCGAGTAAGTGCATAAATAAGCTTCAGTTACTTCAGAATGCAGCAGCGGGTCCTCAATAGATCTAGAAAATATGACCACATCACCCCTGTTTTAATTAGTCTACACTGGCTCCCAATTAAATCTCGCATTGATTATAAAATACTACTACTGATGTATGAAGCACTTAACAGTCTCGCGCCACAGTATCTGAGTGAACTTCTGTACCAATATGATCCTCCATGCCTACTTAGATCCAAAGGTGCAGGCTATTTGTTGGTACCGCAAATAATGAAGACTACAGCAGAAACATGCTCCTGAGGTTCCAGTGACCACTGTTCCTACCCCTCCTCCCTCCATGGATCTTCCCACTTCGTCCAGGCCTGCCTCTGGATAGTGTTCTCTTTGTTTGGAGGCCACTCGCCTTGGGTGGTTCCATGAAATTCCGGAGTAAGAACGGGAGCTTTGAGGATCAGTTTGGACTGTAGTTAATGTCAACAGTCTGCTACATCGACTCAGGACTAGAGTTTGCTTCTGATCACCATCACTGTACCCCGCAACATCGTATATCTGCAATAAATGGACATTCGGTGCAACCCAGATGTGGATGGCTTCCCTCTTGAGTCTGGTTCCTCTCAAGGTTTCTTCCTTATGCCATCTGGGGGAGTTTTTCCTAGACACAGTTGCTGCCGGCTTGCTCATCAGGGACAAACTTAAACTATAAAGAACATATTAATTTTTTATCACCACATTATCTGTTTAAATCTGCTTTGAGACAATGTTCATTGTTAAAAGTGCTATACAAATAAAAAATATATTGAATTGAATTAAATTCAACTTTGCACTGTTAACCATAAGTACCTAAATTCCTCCACCTTCACCACCTCTTCTCCATGCAACCGCACCACTCCACTGTCCTCTCTCTCATTCACACACATGTACTCTGTCTTACTCCTACTGACTTTCATTCCCCTTCTCTCCAGCATGTACCTCCACCTATCCAGGCTCTTCTAAACCTGTTCCCTACTCTCACCAAAAAATCACAATATCATCTGCAAACATCATAGTCCACGGAGACACCTGTCTGACCTCATCCATCAACCTGTCCATCACCACTGCAAACAGAAAAGGGCTTAGAGCCGATCATTGATGCAATCCAACCTCCACCTTAAACTAGTCTGTCGTTCCTACTGCACAATTCATTGCTGTCACACTGTCCTACATGTCCTGCACCATTCTTACATACTTCTCTGACACACCTGACTTCCTCATACAATACCACAACTCCTCTCTCGGCAAGCTGTCCATTTTCTGCTTCAGCATCTCCACATCATCCAACCTTCTCTCTCTCTAATTTTCCTCATTCATCAGCTGCTCAGAATACTCTCTCCATCTTCTCCACACCCTCTTCTTACTAGTCAACACATTTCCATCTCCATCATTTATTGCTCTAACATGCAACATATCCTTCCCTGCTCGGTCCCTCTGCCTGCCAATCGGTAAAAATCCTTTTCTCTTTCCTTAGTGTCCAACTTCTCATACAGCTACTCATATGCCTTTTCTTAGGCTTTTCCCATGTCCTTCTTCACCTGCTGCCGCATCTACTTGTACTTGTGCCTACTTTTCTCATAACTCTGCTTATCCCAATCCTGCTTTGCCAACCTCTTTCTTCTTATGCTTTCCTGCACCTCTTCACCACCACCGGGCCCCTGTCTGACCGCTTCCCTGAGTCTTACACTACAGTCTTTCTCCTTTAGTTTCCACCATCTTATTCTTCTTTCAGTCCTTACACTTTTCTCATCACTCTGCTTATCCCAATTGTGCTTTGAACCTCTATTCTTCTTATGCTTTCCTGCACTTTCTCATTCCACCACCACGTATCTTTGTCTTCCTTTATATTTCCAGATGTCACACCAAGTACCTTCCTAGCTGTCTCCCTTATTACTTCTGCAGTAGTTGCCTAATCATCCACACCTCTTCATTACCACCAGGCCCCTGTCTGACCGCTTCCCTGAGTATTACACTACAGTCTTCCTCCTTTAGTTTCCACCATCTTATTCTTCTTTCAGTCCTTACACTTCTCCTCTTCTTCTTCATCTCCAAAACCATCCTACAGACCAACATCTGATGCTGTCTAGCTACACTGTCCCCTTCTCCTTGTTCGGCCAACAGTAGCCCAATTTCCACTGGTACCCTGTTGGCTAACAATTCCTGTGGCGGTAGTTGATAACCCGGGCCTCGACCGATCCGGTATGAAATTTTGATTTGTGATCCGCATATTTGATTTGGCACATTTACGCTGGATGCTCTTCCTAACGCAACCCTCCCTATATATCCGGGTTTGGGACCAGCACGAAGAGTGCTCTGGCTTGTGCAACCCTAATGGCTGGGTGCCCAACAGAAAAAAAATACTAATAGTAATTTTGCTGACAGACGCATAATCGTGTTATCCTTGACAACTATCAACACAGTTCTGTTGATCTTCACCACAAACAGAAACTGATGAGTCTCAACATTTAAAACGAGTACTTTTGATTGCACAGCAAAGCACTTTACCCACCTCTAGCCGAGCAGAAAGACACGGTTTTGTTTCGAGCTATTTATTTTTTTACCACACTGTGGGAGAATGGCACACTGTGGAATGTCTGGAATTATGAAATAAATTAACAAATAAATAAATAACTACATTACCTTTTTACTCCAAACTGTTACTACAAAGCTGGAGGCATTCAATTGTATAGGACGTATTGTATAGATGTGTTATAATACAATTTTGCATTCACTTGAACTTGGAAACCCAAACCTGTTCCAGCATAGCAATGCCCCTATGCAGTTCTTCTCTATAAAGATATGGTTTACATGCTTTGTAGAGGAAGATCTTGAGTGGCCTGCTATAGAGCTCTGATCTCATACCTACTGAACACCTTTGGGATGAATTGGAACGCGGACTGCACCCCAGGCCTCCTCACCTACATCAGCCTTTCGTAATACCCTTGTGGCTGATGAACACAAATATCTATAAATACACTCCAAAATCTAGTGGAACAGCATCCCCAAAGAGTGGAGGAAATTATAAGAGCAAATTGGGATTAAATGTGGATAAATTACATACTTCATAATTTCATACTTATGACCAGGTGACCCAATACTTTTGGCAATATAGTGTATATGCTGTGTGTGTGTTTGTGTGCGCGTGTGTGTGTGTGTGTTTGTGTGTGTTAAATATATTTACACATAAATATACCGTAATTTCCAGACTATTAAGCGCACCCAAATATAAGGCGCACCCACTGAATTTTACAAAGATTTTTTAATTTGAACATAAATACGCCACACCTGTCTATAAGCCGCAGGTGTCTACATTGAAACTAATGAACTTTACAAAGGCTTTAATGAAAGACAGTGTCTGTTACACGGCTTGTATCTAAACAGTAGCCTACCAAGAAAGTCATTGTTCACCTCCTTCCTTTAACAACAATTTCTATCAAAAGTTTATCTTTTGGCATCGTCATGCGTTTAAAAATCACCATCGGTGAAGCTTTTCTCCCGAAGCCGTGCAGCTCAGAACACAGGTGAAGTGCTTTTTTCATGCCCGGTTGTTTTCAGCCTGATGAATGATTCGCATTTCCTGTTGACAGTCCGAGTGAGCGGCAGTTCAAACGTCAAAGGAACCTCATCCATATTTATGATGTGTTGCAGCCCGATTCAGTGGGAGCGCATCTGATTAAATATAAAGAGCTCAACGAACCCGTTCTGCAATTTCATTGGTCTAATGTTATGGGGCTCAGTTTTTTTGGTTTGACGCTTGTGAAACCGGGAAAAACCCAGGAAAAATCCATAAATTTGCCGTTTTATTGTTTAAGCCTCGAGGTTCAAAGTGTAAGAAAAAAGTAGTGGCTTATATTCTGGAAAAGATGGTACCCATAATTTTACCCAAACATTTTGCTCTCTGTTTATTCATTTATACATTTGACCAAGCAG